>NC_089476.1:616329-924493 GCF_036810415.1 Kwoniella dendrophila CBS 6074
AATTATGTGGTCTTGCTATTAGATCTTTTGTAATTCGGTTGATCTTTCGGAATCAGGAAACAGAATGGATTAAGCATTTTAACCGATCTATTCTATTCTGTTCCGCCTCTGACGACATCATCACCTTGAGTATAGCCTTTTTTTGGAACATTATACTGCCTCAAGATATCCCATTCCTTAAGGTAGACCTGTTGTTTGGTTCTGATTTCTGAAACAAACACTTTTAGCTGAAAGTCAAGTTGATGAATAATCTTGCACACATAATCTTGTGTAATAGTAGCTTTCAGTAATACTTCACTCCGATACGATAAATATATGAACAGGCATCTAACGAGATGCCCACTACCCCCTTCCACCAACATTCCAATTATCTCGCCGAACCATCATCCAGTAATACTATCTCGAATGGATCCAGCTCTTTATCATCATCCAAATCCAAGCTGAAGAAGCTGAGACCTTGGAGTCTAGCAGCTCATGCAAGACGTAAAACAGGATGGACTTCACATACATCGGAAGAAGATGCTAGTGTTAACACGAGTACAAGTCAAAATGATGAATTTGGAAATATATATCAGAATGAAACGAATAGTCAGAATCATGTTGATACGTTATCTTATGGAGATACTAGAATGAGAGTAACTTCTGATCAACCTCCTAGAAGAGTTAGTGATACGCCACAAATAGGTATTACGTATAGTCAGAAAGGGCAAGGAGAGATAACAAAAGATTGGGAAGAAGATAGTGATTTAGAAGATGAAAGGGTGGATACTTATAGTTGGATAGATCCAAGTTTCATAGGTACAGATGGTTCTCGAGCTACAGTGAGTGCAATTATGATAAATGTAGTGACATTGGTCTCTTTTTGGATGCATCCTAGCTCACTCCTTCATGCCATGCAGCCTGCAGTGTCCCAGAGCGATCTCACGAATTCGCGTTCGATACCATTGAGATCATCTGATCCAAATTCGCAGAACAGCACACCTGGAACTGAAGTGAACGAATTGCTAGATCGAGCAGGTGTATGTACAAACCTTCCTGAATCTTCTTATCACACTTGTCTGTTTGCTCACTAAATATACTTATGTGTTGATTAGACTGCACCTTCCCCTCCAGCACAATTACTTCCAGACGACTCGTATGCAATGTTATTGGCATATCAAAATACCTCACCGTCAGACTCAGGTCATGCCTATACGTCTTCATCAAATTATCATTCTATGCCCTTATCTCCCACAATACCAAATACAACTCCGTCAGAATCTGGTATATTAAGAAACCCGAATCCGGAATGGTATGAACTAGTAGATCGTACATTAAGTGATTCATTGACTAAAGAAGAATTGAAAAGGCAGGGATTATGGTGGGAAATGATCAAAGGGGAAAGAGAGTATGTGAGGGACATGAAAACTGTTTGTGAAGTGAGTTTCAGTGTATTCCTGATGGAAAGTGATCAATCATTGTGGATGATTAGCTATGACCAATCGGAAGGTTCCTCTTCAGCGGTCAGCTTAATAGTATCTTAACTAATATCTTTCGATTTTTAGGTCTTCATCGAACCCCTTAAACAACATGATCCTCCATTACTAGCTTCCGACTCGAGATTACACGCTTTCATCGCGGAAGTCTTCAGTACGTCTCAGCAGATCTATCACGCTCATGTTAGATTACTGGGCCGTTTAATGGAAAGACAGCGGCATGAGTGGCCACTAGTAAGTCTCATTTATGAAATTAGTGGTAAACCTTCGCTAATGCTCTTCTAAGATGACAACTGCTACGGATATACTGCTGGGTACATTACTAGAAATTGTCGACCTGTATGAAGCAGTAAGTCGTTGGACAGGCTCTCGACTGAGGAATTTCTCGCTCATTTTGCTCTCACAGTATATGAAGAATTACCCGTTTGCTGAAGCACGAGTGCGGAGAGAGCAAGAACGTAATCCTCCCTTTCGAGCATTTCTATCACAAAGGAATTCATACGATCTCACCAGGAGGAGGGATATTGTGAGTTCATTTCCCTGTCAAGCTGAACCGAGTCCCTCTGACCATTGATCATACCTTTTATATAGTCCGTCTTTCTTTCCAGACCGGTGACTCGTTTACCACGTATTCTACTGGTGTTAGAAGCATTATACAAGGTTACTCCCTGTGATCATCCAGACAAAGATGATATACCGACAGCAATGGAAATATTGCATGGCGTTATAAGGTCGACGCAGCCAGGTATAGAAAGTGCAGAAAACAAGATCAAGCTATGGAATACTGCTGAGAGATTGCTTTTCAAGAAGGGAGAGATAGTAGTAAGTCTCGATGATTCCGCAAAGTCGATTAACCCGAATCCGCAACACATACTGGTTATCGGGAAACACAACAGGGAAGGAAGCTGATGATCCTCGCAGGAACTCGATATTTCGGATCCTAAACGTACATTAGTCCATATGGGTTATGTATTCAGAAGAGTGAGGAGTGAAAGTAATTGGCATGGTTGGCAAGATCTGAGAGCTATTCTACTGGATAACTACTTTCTACTTACCAGAGATGAGGAAAATGGTAAACACGTCGTGGTATCTAGAGTATGTGTTTCCAACCCTTTTTGTACCGGGGAAATCTGCTGATACCGATAGTATAGCCTATACATCTTGATTTTCTGAATCTGGTGTCTGCAGATGGTGTTCCTGAAAGAAGATATGATAGTGTTACCAGATATCAGCGTAGACCTGGTGGCCATATGTAAGTCTAATTCGCAGCCGAAAGTGAATCTTTGTTTACCGAAACAACTCCCAGGCTCGAGCCTGTGTTCCAGCCTGAGCGATTAATGTTTCCTTTCACGATATCGACTTCGAGTGGAATCAATGGGCGGACTTATGCACTCTGTACTGCGTAAGTTATATCCTATCTCTTCTCCACAGTATTCGAGTAACGCAGCTAATGATCGCTACAGTACTCAAGGCCTCCGGTATGTTCAATTTACGCTATAGCAGAGGAAGAGAGCTATAGCAGAGGAAGAGATAGCTGATATTTCTGCAGTGAGGAATGGAAAGAGAAAATCGAAGGTGCTAAAACGCTTCGTAAATTCGACGTTGAGGGCAATCGAGTGAGTCATAGATCCGTTTCTGCCTGATTGACCGCTCGAATGTACGAAATGACTGATCCTTGTAAACACAATTTAGACCTTCGCTGTCCACAACATCACGATTTCTCCAGAAATCAGAGATCCCATAATGGCAGCAGATACTTTTAATTGGCATAACCGAGAAACAATAGCTGTTGCAACTAGCAGGAGTGTTTGGCTGGGGTGGAGAAGAGACTCAAAAAGTGAGTGGATTTGATGTCTTTTCCCTTACGGATCAAGCTGACAGGTAATTTTGAAGCGTTCCGCGAACTTATCAAATTTCAGTTCGGTCACATAAGTATGGTCACCATAGTACCCGATTTTGGGTGGTTATTGGTTTCAGCGTCTGGATCGCTTTTAGCATATAACCTTCGAGATATGATACCGACATCAAACCCGGACACATGGGTGGTGAAAGGTCGACTCGAAGGACAGAGTTTGAGTGCTCCTGAGCATAGTGTTGCATTTGCTAGAGTTGGTGTTACCAAAGGGCGATTACTGGGTAAGCACAAACTGTTTATTTGATTGAATTTACAGCAGATAGCTAATCATCTATCTAAACATAGTCGTTTATGCTGTACATTCCAAAAATTCACATCAAACTACGATATATTTCTTCGAACCATTACTGAACTCAACATCAACAACTTCATATGGAACGCCGTCATTTAGATCATTTGGATCAATCATGGTACCAGGTTACGCATCAGATTTATCATTTTTCAGACAAACTGTGTCAGTGGTTACAGAAAAAACATTTGTAATTGCTGAACCTGGTAACCCAACTTTCAATTCTATACCAACTTTTGGAAATGAAATTGCTGAAAGAGCAATGGTAGTTAGAATGGTTAGTGGTTCAAAACCTTTAGGTATGTGGCAAGTTGATGAATCAGAATTTTTATTGGTATATGAATGGGGTGGCTGTTGGGTAACTAAATGTAAGCCATCCCACCTTATCTATTTCATCTGATATAGCAGGTAAGCTGATTTACATACACCTTCCTTGATTTGTACAGTCGGTGAAGTTTCAAGAAAAGGTGCATTCCTTAGATGGAATCTAACACCTTCATATGTCATTTTCAAACAACCTTATCTGTTACTGTTCGAAGAGTCACATGGTAGAGCAGAAGTCAGAGATGTAACTACTGGCCGAGTTTGTGAAGTGGTAGAAGAAAAAGGAATGAAAGTGTTCCCTATTAATCGATTCGGTCAAGGTATAGTGGCTAGAGGAAGTAAAGGTTTGATTGAGATCGTTGAAGTGAGTACATGGAACGTTCCGAGCAATCTCGTCTAGCTAGCTGACGATTGGGGCAATTGATCTAGACTGTCCCCTTATAACTCGGTGGCCCGGGAATTTCCAATTGTACTTAGAAATAAAACAAGTCCATTGATTTAACGATCATGAATTTTACGAGTAAACGATTTTTGATTATGGGATTGTGAAGGTATTATATTTTAGTACCCTGGACGTGAATGTTAAAGTATCCTTGTCACTTATAGTACCCTTGTTGTTGCCATATGTATATTGATTGTATATTGTGCAAATTGTTCATCTCCTCACTGTGCAGAATTAACTTTTAATTTGTGTGCCTGATATTTGATGACATTGCTAAGATAGATGATGCAAGGCGATATATAATCAGGGACACTGATTCTCTCATGTAAGTCCGAGGTCTAGCAGTGGTTATATGATATTTGTTGTTCTCGATAATATCTCATGCATTTATTTGTCCACCTTCTCATCCTATATAAAATTACATTCAATTGGCTTTCCTTTCGTCATATAGACCGCTAATACCAAGTCAACATGTCGGAAGATGCTGGACCTTCAACATTAGGTAAAAGAGCAAGAAATGGATCAGCAGAAGCTGAAGTAAAGTTTCAAAATAAACAAGATGAAGGTGTACCTGAAATGCCTGATGCAGATGCAGACGATTCATCAGATGAAGAAATAGGTATGTATAAGCTACAATTTGATGTGGACGAAGCGAATATGGTAGCTGAACGTCTGCTTGTATGTTCGACAGGTCCTATGCCTGGAGGAGGAGGTGATGTAGTGATAAGTAATGGTAGAAAGAAGAAGAGAGCAGGTAAGTATTCGTGATTTAACTTTCAATATATACCAATCGATAGTAGAATACGTTCTTGATGTTGATCTCGTGTTGTTTTTTATAGTACTACCTCATGAGAAGTTATACCTAGCTTCATTACCAGACACGGATAGATATTATAAATCGTTTATGCATAGAGAACCATTAAATTCGGTGACTATGACAAGGTATGTGCTCTATACCATTCCAACCCATGAAAATATACATATATGTGTGTGTTAACTACTATTCTCATCCTATAGAACGAATTTCGTCATCACAACTTCTGTCGATGGACATTTGAAATTATGGAAAAAACAAGAACAAGGGATAGAATTCGTTAAACATTATAGAGCATCTCTAAAAACTATCGTGGGAACTTCTGCAAGTGATGATGGAAAATTGTTTGCAACTGTTTCAGAAGGTGGTGAAGGTAGAGTTTTTGATGTTGTGAATTTTGGTAAGTTACTTTCCAGTCTGTAAACGTTAATAATCAATGACTGATGATATTTATCAACGGGTTGTAGATATGATAAATATCTTAAAATTCCCTTTTACACCAAAAGCATGTTGTTGGATACATGAACCTGGAGCAGGTCAAACCCTTTTAGCTGTATCTGATACTAAATCACCAACAATAAGGATATATGATGGTAGAGGTGATGGAACACCTTTATATACATTAGACAAAATACATAGAGCCCCTGTGCATCTCATGGTCGTGAGTATATTTGTTAAAGCTCATACAAAACTGTAGTTTTTCCAGATGGAGAACATTTACTGATGGTCAATTGAAACAACTTAGTATACTGCCAAATATGATTGTGTAGTATCAGCCGATGAAGATGGTTTTGTAGAATACTGGCAACCGAGCGAACCATGGGGCTTACCCGCTGTTCCCGGACTATGGCAATACAAGTCTTCTACGGATTTGTTCCATTTCAAAAAGGTTAGCTGGCTTTGCTTAGAACATTACAACCGAGCTAACATTCCGATCCTCTGCTTAGACCAAAACACTAGCTACATCTCTAACATTTTCACCTAATTCTTCACATTTCGTTACATTAGCATTGCCTTCAAGATCAGTACATATATTCAATTTTTTAACTGGAAAATTAACACGTACATATGATGAATCCTTGACAGCTGTTGTGGAAATGCAACAAGCAGGAACAGCGGTATTCAAATTAGATGATATGGATTTCGGTAGAAGGTTAGCAATTGAAAGAGAATTGGATAAAACTGAAAGTGGTCCAGGTGGTATGTTAAGAACTGCTAATGCAGTTTGGGATGAAAGTGGAAACTTCGTTTTATATCCTACTATGTTAGGTATTAAGGGTAAGTGATTTTGGTTATATCTAACATGACATATATATAGGAAGCTAATAATCTGGATTTCTGTATCAGTTGTCAATACTGTTACAAACAAAGTAGCGCGTGTTTTAGGTAAAGATGAAACGCTTAGATTCTTGAATATATCTCTATATCAAGGTGCCCCAGCTAAAAAAGGGTTAACAACTGTACAAATGGCTGCATCAGCGAACCCGTTGTTACAAGAAAAAGGATCAAGGGATCCACACTTATTCGCTACGGCATATCATAAACAAAGATTCTATCTATTTGGCCAAAGTGATAAAGAGTGAGTCGTCATTTATCTCCTATATCCGAAAGGCTTCAAATTGACTGATATATATTGTGATTGCATTTGTTATCCTACAGAGAGAGCAAAGGTGAAAGAGATGTATTCAATGAAAGACCAACAAGAGAAGAACAAACTGTTGCTGTACCGGCTGCACCTGAAAAACAAAGAGCTTCGGCAACAAAATGTACTATACATACAACTAAAGGTGATATTACATTGCAATTGTTCCCTGACATAGCACCTAAAACGGTCGAAAATTTCGTTACTCATGCTAGAAATGGTGAGTCACATTCATTTCCTATCCTCCGTATGAGCGCTAATCGGATTGCTAAATGCCAATTCGGTTATTTGTAGGGTATTATAATGGAACGGTATTCCATCGTATCATCAAGAAATTCGTAAGTTCGCTTTCTGAAAAGATTTGTGGTTCTGCAAAGAAGCTGACGGTATTGCGTAAAACAGATGATTCAAGGTGGTGATCCATTAGGAGTGAGTTGAAACTTCGATATTTCTCTAGAATACCATAGAATTGACTTGCCTTTCCATTCAAATAGGACGGTACAGGTGGTGAATCAATCTGGGGAGGTACATTCGAAGATGAGATATCGACTAAAGCAAGACACGATAGACCTTTCACTTTGTCAATGGCTAACGCAGGTATGTTTTACGTCAATAATCACAAATGTCCCGTATCACGTTGAAGAAAGCTGACTGAGGCTTAATGTATTATCGATAGGTCCCGGTACAAACGGTTCTCAGTTCTTCATAACAACCGTCCCTTGTCAATGGTTAGATGGTAAACATACGTAAGTCAGCTCGCCCACTAGCTCCTTCGGCAAATCAAGCTGATAGAGTTGTTCTGGAATAGTGTATTTGGTCGGGCAATTGGAGGTTTGGATGTCATAACTGATATAGAAGAAGTCAGGGTGGATAAGAACGATAGACCGTTTGAGGAGATTAGCATGTCAAGTATAACTGTTGAATAGATAGAAACATCATGTCAGAGTTCATAGTAAATGCATAGGAAGATGTCACATTACAGTACTACTCTGTTCTATTACTACTTATCCACTCTGAAGACTCAGTTTTTCAAGTCACTGATCATATATCATTGGGTCGTACTGCAAACTATCGCTCTTTGATACTGAAAAAAAAACCCTTCGTTAGCTGAAAGCTGTACCGAAATTGGACGGAAAATCAGCTGCTCACTTGTCTGCTCGAGCCAGCATGAATTTTTATCTAGATCTTGGTGGGAGTTAGGCGGTCCATTATCTTGAACTCTGTACCACCTTGATTGGCTGATCTATCACGCCCTAAATCGACCCGCTCGGCATAGTAATCAAAAGGTGTAGACCTGTTGATACTTTCCAGCTTGTTGATTTCTCGATAAAGTCGCGTGCCCACATCTCTATATTTGTTTAATCCACTCTTTGATCATTTCGCTCGATTAAGAGTATTTGAAATACTCCCATCCTACCCAGTTGGCGATGGAGAACCAAGCCGTTACTGGGATCAAAAGTGGAAGAAGATATTTATAATGACTATCTTCACATATAGGTTTGATGAAAGGTATAATCTGTATAAAAAGCTTTGATCAGCTTTGGCTTTATCGTTCTTACGAATGTATAACAATATGTGGCACTAGAAGAATTATATCAACTTACGTCAGAAGGACAATAGATGAATGATATACCCAAGAAGCAAGATGTGATCGAAATCAAGAACATTATAAATGAAAAGAGATATAGTTCAATACTGGAATATGATCTTATTGGTGGTGGTTCGAATGTGACTTTACGAATCTCTTCAACTCCTTCAATTGTTGCTTTATTCATTTTGTTGAACGATCTTAACCTTTCTCCTTGATAACCATATCAAAGAGCTGACGCTTGAAAGATGGATCAGATTTACATGGTGAAATCCTTTTGAAGTTACGAACAGCTGAAAACCGTCGCGTTCATCGTACTCGTACTGTCTTATCTAAGTAATTAATATTAATGTTCTCCTGGCTGGCGGCGATCACCGCTTTCCTCATCATCACCGCTCGTCAACAATGTAAAACGCTATGACTGCTTTGTGTTTCTATCCTCACCTCCTATCTCTATCTTGCCACCTTTGATTTCTGTGTCTTATCTATACTTGAGGCAATCATCCTTGGAGTGAGTACTTGGAACATCAAGCAGAAATGAGTTTTAACGATTTGGAAAGAGGTCAAAGTCAGCCTTTGCTGAGAGGTAATGCGCCTGGTATGTCTGATTTTCACACCGCATGATAACATCGCTAATTATCCCTTATCCCTTCCTTCCCTTCTGCTAAAAATCAATAACTCAAAATTTATCTGTCTGACTTCATTTGAATATCACATGTCTCACATACCGCACCTGGTCGACGTCCAATTGGATCGCTCTTCCTTCCTCGATTGATTGAACAGATCAAGATGCTACGTTTACTGCCCTGAAAGATTCAGTATCAATTCAGATATTTAAGATACAAAGTAATGTTCAAGGTATACAGAAAGCTGTCGATAAATTAGGTGGGAATGGTGATGGACCCGCATTAAGAACAAGTCTGTGAGTGTATTATCCTATATGTGAATCATAAAATACTGTGACGAAATTTGATACCGGTGATTAGCTTAAGGAGAAAATTCAAAATCAATGGCTTGACTATTCGTTGACGAACAACAAGGACTAACAATGTTGCTTTTCTTCTCATCTGACCAGACATAAATTGACAGAAGCTACAAGAGAGATGGTAAAGAAATCAACAGATGATGTAAAGAAATTAGCTGCTTATCCAGCTGGAGGAGAACACGTGAGCTTCTATTACCGATGACTTTGCCGTTACTCTTGTGGGCTATTGTAATGTTTCCATCCCTCTGAAGCAGATTATAAGCTGAATTCATACCTCTAATTACTCTAGGCATCCCGTAAACCAATACAGAATAAACTATCGAAAGAATTTGGTAACGCTATTACGTCTTTTCAGAAAGTTTCACGTCAATCAGCTGAAAGACAAAGGAGTTTTGTTGAAAGTCAGAAAAGAAGAGTAGACAAATTGGTTGAAGAGTCTGAAGAGAGGTAAGTGATTTGCGCCATGATATCTCAATCTCGCTTGACACAATATGAGGCTGATTATAGTGTCTCTAATATGTAGTCATGATGAACCTAGAAGTTCTGTTGAATTGGAGCAGGTTCAGGCTCAGCAGCAGGTCCAGCAGTAAGTCCGCAATTCAAACTATCAATTGTGTTCATAAGATTTCATTCCACAGTACTAATCTTTCCTTTGTGGTATAGGGTATCACCTCAAGAACTTGATTTCCAGGAAACTTTGATAGCAGAACGTGAAGCTGAAATTAGGGAAATCGAAAGTGGTATACATGAACTGAATGACATATTCAGAGATTTAGGTACTATGGTAGTAGAACAAGGTGGATTGATCGGTAAGTCAACTTGAGCCTAGCAGTCGGTATTGCAAGCGCTGATTTAGTATTCCCACAAATATAGATAATATCGAATCAAATGTAACTTCGGTCGCAAGAGATACATCATCAGCAGCAGAAGAATTGACTACCGCACACGATTATCAACGTAAAGCTGGAAGGAGAATGGCATGTCTGTTAGTTATCTTAGTTATTGTAGTGGCGGTTGTTCTGTTAGCTGTAAGTCAAGTTCTTTTACTGCTTCCATCCCATCTCTCCATTACTGATAAATGAATTTTTTGTTATTTCTGTTCTTGATCGTCTTACCTCAACATAGATCTTATCGTAATGTTAGCGCGCTTTGTTCCTATATATACGGATTTTCCTTACCTCGAGTATATTGTATTGTAACTATAATGTGTATGCAGTTATTGTCCGGTGCATCACTGCTATGCATACCTACACATAACTCACAGATAACGGGGAACTTAATTAAAGTCTGAGTCTGCATATGTGACCACGTGGACATGTGTTCCTGATTGCAAGTTTCAAGATTTTTGAGATTTCTGAATTTTGTTTTCGTTACAAGAGACGTTTTACGAAGAGGCAAACTTTGGTCAATTGCTCATACAACGGTCAATCAAATTATCTGCTTTCATCTTGATCTGAGCTGACAGCTACAGACTCCACAACTCAGCAAAGATGTCATCCAAACAATTCAACAAGAAAAGATCTGCTCCAGATGGATCAAATTCAGCTCCATCGGGTAAATCAAAATTTTCAAAATCCAATAATGGTAAACCATCAGGTAAACCAAATTCATTCAGTAATGGAAAAGGTGGGAAACCAAATAATAACAATAACAATAACAGTAATGGTGGAAAGTCTAAAAGCAATAACAGCAAGAGTAGATCTGTACCAAGAGAAAGGGAAGAAGATATAAAGAAACGTAAAAAACCAATTACACTTGGTGGTGGTGAAGAAGATGTTGAAGATGAAGATGAAGATATAAGTATGGATGAGGATGACGAAGATGAGCAAGAAGGAGGAGATTATTATTCTGATAATGAAGGTGATGAAGATCAAATAATGGGTGATAAAGCATTAGAAAAAGCTGGTAACGCCAATGGTGATGATGGTACTATAGAAGAAAAAAGACCAAAATTAAGTAAAGCTGAAAAAGCAGCATTACATGCACAACAACCACATAGAAAAACTTTATTACCTTCATTTACATTATTACAAGAAACTTTATTACCTTTATGGGAAAATGCGAGGAGATCAGATTTATCAAAAGATGATAAAAAAAAATCAATTCAAGAATTATATCAATCAACAAAAGGTAGAATTAATGAAATTTCAAGAAATCATAAAGGTACTAGAATCTTGCAAACTGTGAGTATCAAACCTAATTGATTAGTTGGAACAATCATATATAAGATCTTGTGTAATTATACTTAAACTGGATATACCTCAAAACTGACTATGTTTTCTACTTCATCTTTATAGATAATCAAATTCGGTGGTAAAGAAGAAAGAACAGGTGTAGCAATGGAATTGGAACCTAGATGGAAAGATATGATGGAATCAAAGTATTCCAAGGTAAGCTTCGTATACAAATATCTATATTGACTCATAAAACATTGCACTTCAATACCGATTTGATAGAAAGCTAATCTCCCAACTCGACTACATATAGTTCTTAATGTCAAAATTAATTAGATATTGTCCATCAATAAGACCATTATTAATACCAAAATTAACACCAAATTTATTAAATTTATTAAATCATTCAAATGCTGTAACGCCTTTATCAGATTTTTATGATTTATATTCATCATCAAAAGAAAGAAAATTATTAGTTAGAGGATTTTATCCAAGAGAATTAAAAGTTTTCGATGGTGTAACTAAACAAGGTCAAAATCAAGATCAAGTTCAAACTTTAGAAAATTTCTTAGAAGATATTGGTAATGATGGTAAAGGTAGAGAAAGAATTTTAGATGGTATTGAAAAAACTATTTTGGATGTGTAAGTTAAACCGACTCTTTTGTTCCCAATTCTTGCTTTTTTTTTTCATGATAGCTTTTGCATTAATTGGCTGATCACATTTTATTCCTTTTGCTTTTACAAAACAGCTTCAATGCGACTCAAAAACAAGCTTTGGCTCAATCTATCTTTCATCGTCTAGTACTTGAATACGTTACTTGCATTTTCAAATTCCTGGATAAAGAAGCAGCTGACAAGAAAATGCACGAGTTATTGGCAGCGTAAGTGTATCAATGCTTCAACGTGACAATTAATCACTCGTTCTGACCTGATTGTTCATTTTAATAGCGGAGCTGAAAGTTTCCCAGAAATTGTACACACCAAAGATGGTTCAGCTGTTGTAAGGGAGTTGATAGTCAGATGTAATGCTAAAGTAAGTCGTCTAGCTGAATTTGATTCGAATCCTTGTTCTGGATACTTAACTCGTTAATTTTGTCACTACAGGATCGAAAACAAATCTTACAACCGCTCCGAAAGCACGTAGAAGCTTTATGTAAAGATGGTGATGCTCAAATGGTATTGTTCACCGCTTTCGATTGTGTTGAGTAAGTGACACGACTTTCCAAGTTTTATTTCCTTTTATCGAGGAGTGACGCTAATGATTACCTGTTTTCTACTTTTTAGCGATACCAAACTTATGGGTAAAGCTTTCGTATCGGATGTCGTGGATCTCGCAACAACTTTAGCATTTGATAAACAAGGTAGAAGAGTATTACTTTATTTATTAACTCCAACATCAACCAAACATTTCATACCTTCAACAATCTCTTCTTTGGCTACATCAGCACAATCAGCTAAAGATTTAGGAACAAGTAAAAAAGATACAGATGTGAGAAGAAAAGAATTACTTGGATATGCATCTGAAGGTTTATTAAAAGCAATAGAAGAAAAAGGTGATGAAATGGTTAGAGACCCTGGAGCTGGTATGGTTGTTCAGGAGACTTTGTTATATGCTCAAGGTGGTAAGTAGATATTTCGATTGACAAACAATAGCGATGAACAACAGCTGATCATTTCGTTAATTTGTAATTATATAGATAAATCAGGAGCTATATCAACGTTGTCTAGAGCATTAGAAATAGCTTATCCTGATCCTGCACCTGTTGAACCAAATCCAGATAATTCCACCAATCATCCTTTAGATTTATCACATTCAATAAGAACTTATAAAACTTTATTATCCGGTGGACATTACAACAATCAAACTAAATCATTATCTATACCAGATTCAGAATTATCATCAAAATTCTCTAAATCAATATATCAATCTATATCATCTGAATCAGTCGGAGGTGAAGATAATGTAATTAGAATATGTAAAGGAAATGCACCATTTGTAATGGTTGAATTGATTGAATCACTTAAAAACTCGACTGAAAATCAAAGAGAATACAAAGAATTAAAATCAATCTTAACTAAAAAAGGTGTAAAAGAACAAATTGAAAAATCTGTTAGAAAAGGTGCTAATATGTTGGCTGAAAAAATTGGAGAGTTGTAAAAAGGATCTTCCGTCATTGCTGATGAGTAGTTTGAGGTGAAACATTCTGGTTTATGTGAAATGTCATTGGATTTCTTGCTCTTCTTCTTCTGTCTCAATTTATCATGTGTATGCATTATCTTTCTGGTGCTAGGCATATGATCAAGCAATCTCATGTTAAATCAATCAGGTCAACCTGAATACCTCATCTCATTACATTTGAATTACCAGCTACCAAAGTGAAATTGCCTCAATTTCAAGGTTGCTAATAATAGATATAGTATCTTGATTGCTCTTGTTGTACTGTTTCCAGAAACCCTGTCATCTCAAAATAGGCATGAACATCAATTTACGGAATCCCGCTCTCAGTTTGTATCAATGCTATGCTTTTCGCGAACCCAATTATCGGAATCCCCGTCTTGCTTTATATGTGATCACCATCCTAGAGATGGGCTCTCGTTATCATGAGCAGGTTTCGGTTATAACCTTCGATGACTCGTAAAAGGCAGGGTCTCATTACGCTATGACGTGTATTTGCCGATAAGAATCTTATTAACTTCTTCCTTAACCTTAGACAAGCAGGTCACATGAAAAATACGATAAAACCTGTGTCCGTTCAATCCGCAATTTTAGTTTCGAAAGAGTGCTGTTTCACCGGAATATTTAAGTAGTAGACTAAAAATTGATTGCGTTCGGACTCTGAGATTTATTCCTTATAGCTGTGCTATATCATCAAATTGTTACGAGGAAGGATGCGTCATGAGTCTCGAAAGTGGAGTGTAACAAGATGATTGATGAATTCCAAATGTGTATTTCTGTGTATATCTGATTCCATCGAAGGATAGTCTTTATGCGCGATGAGAAGGTGAATGCATAAGGTAACTTGACGATGCGGAAGGATAGTAGGGTAAAGGAAGCAACGAGGTAGAAAGGATACCAAGTTACTGATTTCTTCACATTGCGAATAAAATTCTGTTGTGGAGAATGAATAGATATATAAAGCACTGATTTATCCACTTTGTTTCGTTTCTTTTCTTTTCTTTTACTATTCAACAAACATAGTTACATAAATTGTGAAGCATTATTTTTAGAATCCTTCTCAACAATTCTACTATTTAACATATTTATAATCAACCTTCAACCTATATTTCTTATTTCTATTATTTCAAATTCAATAAACAATCGCAATCAAGATGAAATTCTTTTCAACATTAGCTTTCTTAACATCGTTATCATTATTAGTTTCAGCTAAAATATCTGAAATTACAATTGAAGAATCAAATTATTTATCAGGTGATAATGTTACTGTAATTGTTTCATCACATAGTTATATCCAAAATTGGGATGATTTTGGTATAATTTGGGGTTTACAAAGATCAGGTGAAGATTGTGATGAATGTATTGGTCAAGAATTAGGTTATCAAAATTTATAGTAAGTTTGTATCAGATCGGATCGTATGGATTAACCTTATTGCCCTTTCCTATACATAAATAAGTTATGAATGGAAGAAAAGGAGTTCTTTCAAGCTGATCTAACCTTTTGGCTTGTATATCTGTTTGTAGCGGTAACAATACACTTGGTAATACAACTTATTCAGTTCCATTACCCAATACAACTGTTGGTGAATACGTTTTTAAAGCTGCTGTACCATATTTAGTCGGAGTGAGTTTTTAGTTTGATATTTATATTATTTGTCACTATCAATCAGTTAGTCAAATTACTAACAACTTCAAATATATCTTGGGAATATTTCATATAGGCATCCGGTGCTACTGGTATCAACTATTTCAACCAAACCATTAATCTTGTTTCCAACGCTAGAACCAGAAAATAGGCAAGATATTATCATCATTCATCAAATAATTGGGATCTGCACCTGAAATGATTTGCTCAACAAACTTTCTGAGATGGACATTCCAATTAACCTATAATGACCTTTTCCTGCTATAATACGTCCATATACTGTATATTATTTCCGTCATAATGAATCAATCAATCTTACCTCATAACTTTATGTAGCGATAGAAGGACACTTTCCATCCATACATTTCCATGCATGTATACATATGTTTCAGATGAAATCACATGTAAGCGTCGTTGAGCAGCTTCTTAAAAGACATAGATAGAGCTCTTTTAAGATACTGCTCATATCAGACAGCAATATATAAAGTATATAAATATACATTAACGTTGTTAGTATACTCAAAAATCTGTAGTAGTGATGATAACGATATGCAGACTCAATTGGATAAAAGCAGAATGTAATTTATATTAGAATTGATCAAATGCATTTTTATATGTTTTTCATTGGATTTGCATGGCAATATGTCCGTTAGATCATATTTGAGAGTAATTGAGAATTAATGTTATTACAAATGATTTTTATACTACCGTCCACCTAATCGTGTTTGACTTTCCACAATTCCTTCCAACTTGGCTATAGTTCTCGAACACCTAAAATCATCCATCATCTCCTCTGACACCACTACCAACCCTAACTTCATCACAAAGAGAGATCAAAGCGATGTATCAATTTATGGAGCTTCTTCAGTTTTTGAGAAAGCCATTTCGTTAATCATTTCAATTTCTTTTTTGTGAGCGTTTTTATTACCTGTAGCAACTGAAGAAGAAGGTTTTCTACCTGCGTAGATAGGTACTTTTCCTTGATGGTTTTCGGTTTGTTTCAGTGCAGTGATTAATCTAGGTTGAACATATGTCCATGGACCATTATTCAAAGGTTCCTCTTGAGCCCAAACTAAATCAGCATTTGGATATTTATCTAAATGTGGTGTTAATAAATCATATGGTAATGGTGATAATTGTTCCAATCTTGAAATTGCAACATCATTTAATCCTTTATCTTCACGTTCTTTCAATAATTGGAAGTATACTTGTCCAGAACATAATATGTGTCTTCTGATCTTAGATGGTTCAACTAAATTCTCTGGATGAGGATCAGGTAAGTATCTTTGGAATGTTGTTTCACCAGTCATTTCTTCTAATGATGATCGTGCTAATGGATGTCGTAAGAGGGATTTAGAGAAGAAGATGACAAGCTAAATCAATCGCGTATGAAGTATCAGTACGTTTTATTCCGCGTCTGGAATGACTGATGACAAAAACTTACAGGTTTTCGGAATTCTCTCTTATTCTGTCGTCTCAAAACATGGAAGTAGTTTGCAGGTGTACTAAGAGAGATATTCAACATCAGTGAATAGTCGCAGGGTCACAATAGCAAGTAAAAGCAACTCACGTTGGATATACAATTTGCATGTTACAATCTTGATGTTGTCTATTCAATTTGTCTTCCGATGGGTAGATTCTTGGTTCATCATCACATAATTGTAAGAATCTTTCAATTCTACCTGAAGAGTGTTCTGGACCTTGACCATCATAACCATGAGGTAAAGAGAGTACTAAACCAGTTCTTTGTAACCATTTTCTTTCACCTGAAGCAATGAATTGATCAATAATACATTGAGCATTATTTGCGAAATCACCGAATTGAGCTTCCCAAATTGTTAATGAGTTTGGTGAAACTAATGAATAACCTAATTCGAAACCTAAAGTACCAAATTCAGATAAATGTGAATTACATACAGTGAATGAACCTTGTTCACTACCTAAATGTTTTAATGGTTGATAAGTTTGTTCATTTTCTTGATCGTGTATGACTGCATGTCTTTGAGAGAATGTACCTCTCTCAACATCTTGACCTGAAATTCTAACATGTGTTCCTTCTAAACATAATGTACCGATGGCTAAAGCTTCGGCAGTTGACCAATCAATGTTTTTACCATCAGATACTGATCGTCCTCTTGTAGCAATGATTCTTGCAAGGTTCTTGTGCGGTGTGAAACCTTCTGGGAAAGATGAAATAACTTCTCCAATCTTCTTGAGAGTTTCTTCTTCTGCACCAGTTGGTAAGTGAGGAAGAACGTTTTCGGCAAGTTCCTTAGGTGTTGGGAAACCTTCCCATGATGATGAAAGCCATTCTCTAGGTGATGGTTTGTAATCTTTAGATCCATCGTAAGCCTTTTCTAACATACCCCAAACCCATTGTCTGTGTTCATCGATTTCTTTTTCAGTGAAAGTACCTTCTTTAATTAATTTATCGGTGTAGATGGATAAAACGGTGGGTTGTTTTTGGATGGCTTTGTACATTTTAGGTTGAGTAAATGAAGGTTGATCGGTTTCGTTGTGACCGTATCTTCTGTAACAGACAATGTCTACTACGACATCCTTCTTGAATTTAGCTCTCCAATCGGCAGCGATAGTACAAACGTAGTTGACAGCTTCTACATCGTCACCATTGACGTGGAAGATAGGAGCATCAATGGACTTGGCGATATCTGATGGGTAGGGAGTTGATCGAGAGAATCGAGGGTCGGTAGTGAAACCAATTTGATTGTTGACGATTAAGTGGACTGTACCACCTGTACCGTAGTTGGGGAGACCTTGCATACCGGTTGTTTCGTAGACGACACCTTGACCGGCGAAAGCGGCATCACCGTGGAGTAAGACACCCATAGCAGAATCTCCGGTACCTTCATCACCTTCGAAATGTTGAATAGCTCTGGTTTTACCGAGAACGACTGGATCTTCAGCTTCTAAGTGAGAAGGGTTGGCAACGAGGGAAAGGGAAACTTTCTTTCCACTTGGTGTTGGTCGAACGTAGTTGGCACCCAAGTGGTATTTAACATCACCACCACCAGTATCATCTTTATCAGTGTTGGCAAATTCATTCAAGATGGCTTCAATTGGTTTTCTAATAACGTTACCGAGAACGTTAAGTCTACCTCTATGAGGCATACCCATAACGATTGATTTGACACCGGAATCGACTGATCGATCGATCAGAGCTTTCATACCAGGAATTAAAGATTCACAACCTTCTAAGCCGAATCTCTTTTCGTTAGGGTATTTTGATGCAATGAATTTCTCGAAAAGTTCTGACCACATTAATCGATCAAGAATCATTCGTTTTTCTTCGGTGGAGTATTTCCATTGTTCAGGAATTTCAACTCTTTCTCTTAACCAATCACATTGTCCTCTGTCAACAATGTGAACGTATTGTAAACCGACGTGGGTACCTACAAAACGGCTTAGCATTGTCACAAATCAATGGGGCCAAATACAACTTACAGTACATTCGCTTTAACTCGTCAACGATTTGACCTAAAGTCAATTTATCATTGTTTACTGCTCCCTTGAATCGAGGAAGAATACCATCACCAAGTTTGAATTCTTTCTTTAAATCTGCTTCTGTCCAGCCATAGTAGTCGAGTTTCAATTCTGGTGGTACACGACTATCAAGGTCAGCAGCTTGGATGTGAAGGGGATCAAGGTTGGCAATGTGATGACCTCGAACTTGATAAGCTCGAATAAGGAGTTGTACCTAGAGTACAATAATCAGTATACGCGCAAACATATCATCTATTTAACACTCACTTTAAGATAATCTGTGACGTCTCCACCACCTTCAACACTCATTTTAGGGGAACCATCAGCAGCTGTGGGTACTCCACTTGCAGCACCGATGAAACCAGGTGGTGGACTGAAAGCGGAAGATGATGGAATGCCTTTGTCAAGGCTAGAGAAGTATACAGCCCAAGAAGCGTGAACTGATTTTGGATCTTGTTTCCACAGTCGGTACATCCTATAAACAAATATATATTGTCAGTTTTCTCGTTCTTTTGTTCAGAGCGGCGATAACAATGACTTCTCGTTACTCACTCCTCAGTATAGTAAGTGTTACCACCATTGGCAAACAAGTCATTTTTGCTTGGTGCTTCAGCTTCAGTGGCGTAATTTCGTTTCTGGGATAAACACGATGAAGAAGGTCGAGCGATTGAAAGAGCTCTAGGTGTAGAGAGAGATTTTAAATGTATGTTTTTCGGTATTGTTCGTAACATTTTGAAAGATGAACGTGATTGACGATAGATGAGTACCGTCAAACAAAGCAAGTTGAATAGTAAGCTTAAGAGAATTAGCTAAGAAGCTACAACAACAATGATCTGAATGAGGATGTAGAAGAAGACCAGTTAGTGTGTGTGAGTTACTATACTACAGTGTAGACACGCAGCCAAACAGTAATAGACTAATAGAATGTTTTGAGTTTTATGCGGGGGCGGAACAGCCTAAAGTCACGTGATAATCCTCTTCTCCCGTTTTTTCGGCGATGAGGACCGACAGTTTCAATTTCACCAATTCAACTGCCGCGGGTATTGGGTATTCCTAAATCCCATACTTTGCAAAGCATAGCCGTAATTGTGCAACTACGTAACTCGATAGATCGTCATGACGGAAGGGGTACCACCAAACAACTGCCATATGCGTGGACATACGCGTATATATGTTTGGTGGAAAAGCCTTATTACTTGATTTGTTCATGCAATTTTGCGAATGCGAATGAAACTGTATGTAGACGACAATTGATGCTTGCCTAAGCGTCATCAGCTTGAGTTGAAAATGATGCTAAATCAGGGCACATGATGCAAACAAAGGATCCTAGCGCCAAAGGCATCCTTTGATCTGGGACATGCAGCGAGCCATGTGACCTACCGATTTCCATGGTGTGGCACATTGATGTAAAAGCAAGGTGAATACTGTAAGCTAATACCAGAACAGCTTGCATTGGTAGGTGCTGATAAGTAGATCTTGCATACCAACGACATTGATCACTCAGTCCTGAGAACCAATTACACTTGTCACAGCTTATCCAAAGGCCATGATTTCATCTTTCAGCTCAGCCTCATTTGTAGCTTTGTTCATCAAGGTGTTAGTAGATGCACTATCACTTGACTTTATGCGCTCGATCTAGGCTTTGGTCAATGTACGGCTCAGCAACGCGCAGGTGACAATAGAGGTACATGGTCTCGACAGGACTTTTTCGTATCAACCAGTGCCGCTACGTGTTGTAAAAGACTGTCACACCGCTGAATCGTAACCAGCCAATTCAGGTGGAACCCAGACACACTGCTACTCACATTAACCATTAGGCAAAAGGTAGCAATTACTAGAAGCTCGACAACTGCTTCTAGAGCCGGTTATATAGACAGTTGTGTCAACAAGTTTGGTGCTGAAGTCCAGTTCACAACAATGACAAAGACTTTCGTCATAACCTTCATGCTCGTCAAAGAGCTATGAATCCACGTTGAACAGTTTTCTGCACATCACATAGTCGTTCCAGGTCTAGGAACAAAGATGTTTGTTCTCTGAGTGGAGATCAATCTGAGGCTAATCAGAAGCCCCTTTACGAACGTCAAGCGTCCCCAACGAGCAGCACATACGATGTGCTCCAATCGTTGCTTTAGTATACTCCGTCAATATAAAGCTGGACAGATCTGCTATTAAGGGCTGAGTATAGGTTTTTGATCAGGACAAAGAAACTGTGTCCTTCCTTCACCGAATACTCATCTTGTCTGCTTTTTCTGCCTATCAGAATAAAAAAAACTACAGCACCCGGGATTCCCAAGTGGTCCCCCACCTTGGTACTAACCGAGCGATAGGTAGCTTATGCTTCGCCGAGCGGACGAGAGGCGGCGTTTTCTACCTTCTATGGCCGTAGATGAAAATGCTGAATTTGTATGCAACATATCCTTACTTTGGTTGTTAACAAGATGACCATTCGAGAGGCTAGTCGCATAGCAGAGGCTCTGAGAGGGAATGGGGTGCGCAGAAGGTATCAACATAGAACTCGATCTTCGATACTTGTGAGGATATGCAGGGGAAGGATGGAAGGACTTCTGAGAGTCTGACTTCACCTGCGCCGTGGACCACTCTGCACAATGGCTATGAATCCGTCCGAGTAAAATTTCACTCATGACGATCGCTCTCAGTACGGTTCTACTACTCTCGCAGCACGACAGTAAAGCTATGATACGAATCGAAGTAAAATCTATTGTTCATAAGTGGATAGAAAGGGAGCCTAGGGAGGTGATGGTACGGAGTTGCGACCAATCTCCGCAATCGGCGGATTTCGGTTTGATGTTGTTCGAATCTTTCGAAAGATGAAACTGTTGAATTTATGTGATCGTATTTTTCAAATTTGACGAGTTGATGCTATGCATATCCGACCTGTACAGAACTGCTACAATTATCGATTAACGTATCAGTCTTTGGGCTCAGGCAGCTAGCTTACGAGGATGTTACGTGTATCTAGAAATACAGCAATACGTTTGAATCGGACTTCATCATCATCATCATTGGCCTCACCCCAATGCATTATAGGGTCAGAAGCAAGTTTTCCTCATGCAGAATCAAGCTCAGCTCCTTCAAGGCGTTATAATTCGTCTCTAGCTCAAAGTACAGACTCTAGCACCACAAACTCTGCAGCAACATCATCATCGCTGAAGGGAAAAGAAAGAAGGCAGTTTAAGCCTAATTCAAGGATAAAAAAGCAAGCTTTAGCAAATGCGCGTAAATTAGCTGCTGCTATACAATCAGAAAGAAATACGGCGGCTCTGGATTCAGTACCACCAAAATCCAATTTTCAACCTCAGTCTCAGATATCGAGCACAACGCCGTCGCAGCCTACAGCAAATTCGGCTGAAGCCTCATCATCATCATCTACTTCAAACAGTGACTCAAGTGATTCATTTTGGTCTGATATATTGACTAAGCCCACGACTTCAACTAGTACCAATGGAACCGAAGCAATATCATCAACGTCTACCTCTGCTGCATTAGCAGGATCGACAGGATCAGCGTCGTCACCAGAGACTAAACCAACATTTACGAGATCAGGAACAACCCTAACATTAGACGATTTATTACTGAAAAAACCAGAAAGAGATCCACCTGATCCATGGCACCCAAAATATGAAAAATTATATAAAAGGTTATATAAATCCATTGAATCAGCTTTCATTTTAAGACAATTAAGATGGTTCACAGCTCAATTAAATATCTATGTCAGTCCAAAAGGTGGTAAAGGTGGTGCAATAAGAGCTATAATGGAATCTTGGAATTGGCCTCAACCCAGGGAGAAATCACCTCAGGAGCTACCTCAACCTATGAGTAAGTCTAAGGGCCTCTATTCTGCTCGCATTCAACAATGTCAAGTAACACTGGGTAGATCTGACTTTCGAAGAAAAGGAGCCAAATGCTGATCTGTTTGTTTTGTCCGTTCAGTATTCGATTTACCGTCCCCTGAATTGTTCCTTTTCCTTCGAGATTATGAATTGATAGAATCTTTATCAAAGGGATATGATAGATTATATTTCTCTGTATTACCTTTATCCCAAGCTTCCGAATATTCAAAATCTCTCCCTTTATTGGATCCAGGTAAAGATCAGGAAAGAATGGTTTTATTAGCTACTGGACGTGTAGCTCAATTAACGGATCTTAGAGGACTTTTAGCTACCCGTAGAGCTGTAAGTATTCTTCTTGAACAATCTCATTTATATAATCGAAAATTAAGACCGTATTCTATTCTTGTAGGCTATTCAAAATATTGAAATTCCATCATCAGAAGTAAACGGCTTAAATGCTCCCGCAGGTCTACTGCAGACAGTTTCAAATGCTACGGGAGCTTATGTTGAATCGATATCGGATGAAAAGGTAATTCAACAACCCAAGATGTAACATAATCATTTCGCTAATCGTTGCGTAAATTTGTAGTACCGAATTACAGCCATGTCACTAGAAGATGCGGAAGATGCAAAAAGATTATTAGCAATGGCATCATTACGAGTGAGCGATCAACTTTTGTATGGAGTTGAAATTCATTGCGCAAAGTACTGATCTTGATATTAATGTTTAATAACAACTTCAGACACATACATTAACTTCACATAGATCACTTGATGTATTACTTCCTACACCTAGAAATTTTCAAGCTCAACCATTAAAATTATCACTTTATCCATTTCAACCATCTTTAACTGAATCCATACCATGGTCAATTTCTTCAATGATAAATGATAAAACTTTATTCAGATTGAAAAAAATTACAGAATGGAATTCAAAACCTGCAATTAGAGAAATTGATCATAAAAATGAAAAGTTGAATATTGCACGATATCTTAATCTTTTTAAACCAAACTCTAATTCTAATGAAAAACAAATTGAAACTGATAAAGGTGGAAATGAAATTATGAATGAAGAAGAAGAAGAAAATTCAGAAAATTTAGAAGATATTCAAAATCAATTTCAATTTCAAAATTTAATACAAAATTTATCAGTTAAAAAAGGTAGAAGAAGAGTTAAAGTGGTATTTGGTAATTTATTATTTCCAGTAAACTCAAAAGATAGTAATAAATTAGGTACATTTGATAATCCTTTACCTGGTTTATGGTCAATTGAAACTATTCAAAAATGGTTATCATCTACAAAATATAGTAATGATAGAAAACCTATATTTACACCGAGGTCAGTATCATTTCCCGTCATCCAAATCTACCCTTCCTACTGTTCCTTTTGTTATATAGGTTGACCTTACAAACAAGGAAGACGATAATTATCGTATTGGCTGACAAAATGTTCTAAATTCCTTCTCATGCAGTTTAACACCTTCGATGATACAATTCCCTTTAACAAATAGTCAAACCAAAGAAATTAGACGAATTAGATATAGATCATTACCAAATTCTGACATTTCACTAAATAATAATAACGAATCGAGGTTTGTTCAGTTCACGTATACGAAACCTGAAATAAATGGAAATAATTGGCAAGGCCGTTTAGATGAGATGTTAGGTAATATAGAAAAAGAAATTGAACAAGAAGATAATACTACTATTCCTGTAGTCAAAGATAATCTTGAATTACAAGCAGCAAAAGTTGACGAAGGAATGACTACAACTGATTCAGATCAAGTACAGGATAATGTTTCTGCAAGTGAACATCCCGAACATGGTAGTACCATTGTTCAGAAATCAGAAGAAGGAATAACAAAATCTTTTGAAGCTGAATTTGGTGTAATAAAGGAATCAGACCTATTTATACCTGATAGGTGAGTTTTATAGACAACTCGTTATACAATTGCTTTTTCATACAGACTGAAACTAATTGAATATCGTTCTTTTGCTGTTTCTCAGACCCAACGATGCAAGAATAGAATCAACTTCGACACAAACCTTACCCTTATCCAAAATACCTGACTCTATAAATCATTTATTTGAAATGGAACAATCCTCATCGTCATCATCATCAACAAATACAACCTCTACGTTGCTGCCCCCATCAAGATTATTTATAAAAGATGAAGAATATCAATTGGAGTTCGATGAAAAGGTTGAGATTCAAGAGGAAATCAAAGAAATTCAAGTTTCCGGTAATTCATTGAACTTAATTACGAGATCATTAAAAGTTATAGAAAACGGTTTAGGTGATAATGTAAAACCTTTAACTTACTCTGAAGTAAGTTTTTCTTTTTTCGATCTCCACGTCTCTTCACATTACATACGTTTCAATCTATTCTTATCAGCTGTGACTTGGAAGTTGTTAATCATCATATAAGAGGAGATTGCTGACTCGAAATTGAACCCTGCATTAGATCGCATGTGGTTCAAATCCATATGGTGCTTTACCAATCGAATTTTATCGAGAATTAGCTTTCATTACCAGAGATGTTGGACCTGATGCAGGTGTTCTAAAAAGAGGAAATATCTTTGCTGGTTTAGGTTTAAGCGCAAATTGGAATAGTACTACGGCGAATTAGAGTGTACATACCTTAAAGTGTAGATATCAGCATACGACAGGAGCGACGATTTAACATGTTCGTTAATCTTGTGGACCTTTACTTCATATCATGTCCTTTCAGCATAGCATATATACAAATCTATCACCATATTTACTAAGGCATATATATTATATTTCACTTTGTAAATGTTACTGCATATCTTTTCTAAATCTTTATCTCACTTATTGATAGGCTATACATAATCATATCAATGCATGGGAGTGATAAGAAAATACCAAATGTGGATTGTGATTGTCGTCAATCGTAAAAATGTCGTTTATTCGTTACCTTTCGGATTCTAGTGACTTATATGCGAGCGAGAGTTCCTTGCTTTTCTTTTAGCCTGACTTAGGTTGTTGGCCTTAACCGATTATATCTATAAAAATCCAATCTATCAGCTTTGGGGTAATTCGAATATCCGCTCATGACCTAGACAAGGAAATCAATCACTTACTTCGGTATTATTTCTCTTAAATATTCAATATGTTTCTCTCTCAAATTCTTTTCTGATAATTCACCTGTACCATCCCATTTCCTTTTTTCCGAATTTGATCCATATACAACTGTGTATGATGGTATAGTTTCGATAGCACCTTCTTGTATTGTTGGTGAAGGTATCAACGTTGTGCCCGCACCTGATCCATAATTATATCGTTAATACCTTATCTGAGGCGGACCGCAGGGATCTATCATAGGAAAAATCCAAAGTTGACTTACTGATAGTACAATTATCACTGATTATTATGTTTGAAGATACAACAGATCGTGGTTGAAATGTATTCCAATTTCCTATTGAATTGGCTTCTATACCTAAGATATTCCCATTTATCAGTATTGTAATCAAGCATAACTTTAATTATATAGGATATATGTAAAATAATGTGATGTGATATATAAACTTACGACAACCTACCATGAAACGATTATTATCGCCTATTCTCATCATTTCCTGATTCCTGATAAAAGTATAAGGAAATATCATTATTTAGTGTTCTCGTATGACAGCCAAAGTAGGAGTTTCACTAAACAGGAGATAAACTGAACTCAGCGCTTACCTATTGACTATTATTGAACCTTCTTCGATTATACAATTTTTACCAATTATTATAGGTGCATTATTTAGAGATAATATAGTTGATTTAGGATGTACAATTACACCTTCACTTATAGTTATATCACCTCTTAGATCTGTATCTTGACATATAATCGATGTTGAATGAGCTGTGATTTTAGAAGGTCTTAACGAGTTTAGTCAGGAATCGGTAGATAGTTTGAAATGGTTGTGAGTGTATTTGATATTGAGGACTTACGGAACTTGGGTTCTTGACATGATTCTGAGACTGTGGTCTGGTGGTCTGGTTTGTTCAATATAGATACGCCATGATAAAGACAGATTTAATCATGTGTTTCCCCCGAAAGCTTATATGGACATACCTCTCGATCTCTTGGTCAAAACGAATATGTTAGACTAGATCAGCCGCGGTACGCGTTATAAGCGGCGAAGTCCGTTATGGTATCTTTAACTTGTTGCTCGGCGGTAGCTCAAGAAGGCATCAAGCAGAACGTCATTTCCGTTGAGATCAAACTCAAAAGAGTCTTATGCCAAATCCGTTTGAATTTTATCGTTGCGACACCCAATCAATATATTGAGGTAACTCAGATATGTACTCAACTTATCATGACATCCCTAAATCCATCTCATAATCCATTCAAATCATCAGCACAAGCTGTACATCATGCTACTTCGGACGAGAAGAATGAAAAAGGCAAATTTCCCGATAGTTTACCAACAGTACATGAGCGTGGACTTCATGATGGTGACCACAAAAAGGCAAGAAAAGAAGGTAGAAAAAGAGTTAAACAAGCTATGCCTGTGATGCCTGATTTGAGATTCGAACAAGTAAGTGGGCTTCACTCGTTAAAAATCTTCACGTGGTACATCAATGCGTTATACTGACTGGAACATGTCTTATCTCAGTCATACTTATTATCAATCAGACCATTCCTTACACCTCATCCAACAGCTGAAGGAATACAAAAGAAGGGTGAAGTTGAGAAATCAAAACCTAGCGGTACTTTGGTGACGAGCTCAGACGAAGATACTGTATTCCACTGGGGTAGACAGGTGGATGTAGAGTGGAGACAAGTGATTTGGGTAACGTTGAGAGATCAAGTGAGTTATCCTTTCAACAGATCTATCTTCTTGAAATGATGAGTCGGTCACAGATAGATTTGTCGCTGATTGACTTCTTGTGATCGATAGGTGCTATCACCACTCCTTCAAGGAGCATTCTGGGGTTGGGCAACGATATTCTTAGCTTCAACTGGTGCGGCAATGAGAGCAAATCTATATCCCACAAGTCATGTTAATAAAGGTAGAATTTCAGGTGGTCCAGGTGGGAAAATAAATCAATCAGGTGGTGGTAAAGCCGTAGGTGAAAGTGGTTGGTGGAAAAATTGGGTAAATAGTCTATTTGGTGGTGTTCAAACTGCTACTGTATAAGAAGGATCTTTGAACGGTGTACAGTAGGTATCATATAGTATCACATGTCACTATACATGTACAATATACAATCGAGTAACATACAAATAGCATTCGACAATAAGGACGAAACATATAGGAAGGTATCTTAACACTCTTCAACTTCGACACCTCTGCTCAGTAGCTTCCGTCATCACTGCAGTATCATTACATTCGATCTCTGGATTTCGGAAAGAGGTGTAATCATCTAGTTTGGAAATGATTTCTCTTTATCAGATAACGCGACATATCTAGCGCCTATAAGACCTGAAAGTTCTTTCAAGTCCGTATGATCTTCTGTGTTTTGCATACGATTTATATAGAAACAAGTGCCATCTAAGATAAAATTTATAACAGATGTCACATCAGCGAAAAAGAAATTGACCGGAAGGATCGATGTTTCTACTTCATAGAGGCGGAAAAACACGAAACGATGGTACTAACCTTTTTCGATGATTAGTTCGCCCCCATTTTGATCATTTGGACCTCTTACGCTTTCCATGCTATGTGAAGGATTGTTGAACAAACCATTTGTGATAGTGTTAAAAGCTCCAAGATAACCTTTACCTAGTTGAGACATATAATCCTTCTTCTCATTCTTATTCGCTCCTTTTAACGTTCTACTGAATTTGAATATCTTGTATAATTCCAATGATGGATCTGCATAAATAGGATAAGGTGATTGAGTTCTCTCGACATATGCCGAAATTGGCTTTGATGTTCCACAACCTATCACATATACTAGACGATATACAATCAGGATCTATTCTGAAGATAGAGTAGGAGACCTACATGACAACTCACCTACAGTACCTTCCGGCAGTGAAGAAGGTGGAATCGATCTTCCAAATTGATATGTATAAGCTTGACAGTTGGTACACCCTACACAATATCCAATTCTCCCAAAATTAGTTATATGCTTTGCTGATAGTTCTCACTGATAACTTACAGAAATGTCTGATGAAGATTAAAACTACCCTTTTACCCTTTATCAAATCACCCAACGTTTGTTTCTTACCATCTTTATCCAATATTTCGGCTTGATACGCCTGATCCAATTCTTCGGATGTCAAAGGGGTACTGCTTTCGGAGACCATTTTGCCTTGCTCTGTGAATAATTCTGTAGGTCAATGAGTTGATGATTTAGTAAGTGTGATGTTATGCTCACTTCCTCGCATGAATAGTCGAACTATCAGTAAAATGGTAGCCTTATTCGCATGTCAAAAGTGTTTCAACAAATCGTCCAACGATGATGATGATGATGATGTGCGTTCTAACAGATTTAGGCGAAATAAGCGGTTAGTCATCAACCTTATATCTGCAAGCTAGCCATCGCGATAGTTCATCAATCCTGATACTTTTCTTATCATTTTTACATTCTTTTGAGTAGAGTCCTGGATGCATGATCAACCTTTATTCAATTGCTTATTGTGCATGCACAGTTCATGTATTGAATATCCATACTTTTTCTAGTCGTTCATATCCCGCCCCAATTAGCAACATAATTCCGAAGATGTGATTTGTTCGGACTGATCATTTACCGGACCATAATACGGTCAACACCGTCTATTATGGTACTCTACGGTGGGCAATGAAAAATACCCTGATCACGAATGGTATTTATATATTTACATCTTTTCTGCAGTTTGATCTGACTCTGCTTCATAGCAATACCGGTAGTTTGGCAAAACGCTGCGAAGACACAGAAAGCAACTCATCTGCAAAATTAGTCGCTGACGAGACCATCCATACCACCTTGAAATCAAGAACGATCAGCAACAGAATGTCAGGCTTTTCACCTTTAAGAGCAGTCCTAAACCTTCGGACCGGCACCGGTTCAAAGGCATCCTTCATATCAAGAAGAAAATTGTCAAATCAAGCTTCGTCAACATCGACAAGAAGAATCGATCAACGACTGGCTGTAGGAGCAGGTGTAGCTCTGGCTGTTCCCGTAAGTTGTTAACTTGTTCACATTATGCACATTGATGATCTTTGCCACCTACCGATCAAAGCTCACATAATAACAAAAATAGACATATTTGTATTATACCCGAGCGAAATTAGATTATCAGCCTAATACGACACCGGATAGGGTTGATGATCATGTTCCAGCCCAACCGTTGAGTGCTAAAGGTAATGGTGGCAAAGAAGTTAGTAGAGTGACAAGTCGGCAAGTGCTTGACAAGAAAGATTCGGATGAATATTGGGTTGTCATTAATGGTGAAGTATACAAGTGAGTTATTGATCATACTTGAGATTTATCTGCGGCGTGAGGAGAAAGGACAGCAGAGGGGGAATCAATGTGACTCGTCAAAAAAAAGGTTGTATTAGGTTAAGGGATGATGTAAGCTAATTTATCTTACTGTGATTTTTTAGTGTAACAGATTTCTTAGAAGAGCATCCAGGAGGACCAGAAATTATACAAAATAATCGATCAAAAGATGTATCATATATATTCAATCCTAGACATCCATCTGATCAATTAAATAAAGAAAATTTACCACCATCAGTAAAACATTTAGGTCAATTAGAAATTTCTGATGAATCTGAAAAAGAAGAATTAAAATTAAAAATTTCAAAATCTGAATCAGATGAAAAAGAAAGAATTGAAAATTTAAGAAAAGAATATCAAGATAAAGATTTAAGTAATATAATTTTAAATATGAGAGATTTCGAAAAAGCTGCAGAAGAATTATGTCCAAAAGTTGGTTGGGCTTATTATGCTTCTGCTGCTGATGATGAGATAAGTAAGTAGAAAATTAATATCAATCAACTTCACCCTCTTTCATCCTTTCTCGTCTTTTTTGTCGCTAGCTCAGCGGTTCAGTGACTGACTAAAGTTGATTTCGATTCATCCATTTTAGCAAAAGAGGAAAACAACACGGACTACAAAAAGCTCAGATTCAGACCTCGTGTACTACGTTCTGTCAGAGAAGTCGATGCTTCGACCAAGATATTAGGCTATGACAGTACTCTCCCGTTGTATATCTCACCAGCGTAAGTGTCGCACACCCTATCTTATGAACGGGCTATACAATACTGATTATACGCCACTCTCTAGTGCTATGGCTAAACTTGGTCATCCTGATGGAGAAGTCAATTTAACCAAAGGTGCTGCTTCAGCAGGTATCATTCAAGGTGTGAGTGAACTGCCTTTGAAAATCTTCTCTTGTTTGGCACGGTAAATGCTGACATTCTCGATCTGCCTACAACAGATATCATCATTCGCATCATGTTCACCAGAAGAGATAGTAGCAGCTCGAGCACCTAATCAACCATTATTTTTCCAATTATATATCAATTCTAAAAGACATATTGCCAAAGGAGTAGTAGAAAAAATCAATAAATTAGGATTTAACGCTATTTTATTAACTGTTGATGCACCAGTTGGAGGTAAAAGAGAAAGAGATATAAGAGCAAAAGGAGAATTTGAAGCTCCAAAGAGTGATACATATGATAAACAAGGTGATACAAAAGGTGTAGCAGAAGCTATTTTTTCTGCTGTAGATCCTGATTTAAGTTGGAAAGATCTGAAATGGTTGAAAGAACAAACTGATTTACCTATCATCATAAAAGGTATTCAGACTGTAGAGGTAGGTAATTTCACCCCTCTTGCACATCTCGTTATGCCAATGTGCAAACCGAAATCTCTCTCTTCTTTGTTGCAGCTTTGCTGACGTGGTGCTTCCCATTATAGGATGCTGTGCAAGCTTACAAGTATGGAGCAGATGGTGTGATATTATCTAATCATGGTGGTAGACAATTGGATACAACACAAACTGGTATATCAACATTATTAGAAATTAGAAAACATGCACCATTCTTATTAAGACCTGAATGTAGGGTACCAATGGGACCTTCAAAAGAATTAATTGAAAATCCAGATTTATTAACACCTTCAAAACCTTTAAATGAAAAACCATTAGATAGGAAATTTTCTATTTTCGTTGATGGTGGTATTTGGCGTGGTACAGATGCAGTTAAAGCAATTTGTTTAGGTGCAGATGCTGTTGGTGTAGGAAGAGGTTTCTTATTCGCTCAAACTGTCGCCGGTGTAAAAGGTGTTGAACATGCTATTAAAAGTGAGTTTAAACTGTCGATGCTACATTTTTATGGGGTAAAAGCTGATCTGTGACACAATCATGATTTTTTCCTATTTTTCACTACAGTTTTCGAAAGTGAAATACAATTAACAATGAGATTATTGGGTGCTACTAAGATTGAAGATCTCAGACCAAGTATGGTTGATTTCGCAGATCCACAAAGGGAACAATAGGTCAAAAATGGATTGGTTGGACATGGTTGTATCTCTTTAAGGAACATCTAGTTATACTTTTATAGTCATCGTCATGCATACTACTTCTAGTTGCTAAAATGAAAGCAAAATGGACCCGACCATCCTTATCCATCGTCGGTGTCATCGTCCGCGTCATCGTCCGCGTCATTAATATCGTCTAAATAGACAGGTTCATTTAACTATATGTATGTGATAGCTATGTGTTAGTGAAACTTTCATTTTTTGTCCATTTGAATTGGAATAGAAAAAATCGACTTACGATTTCACATAAACCTAAATATTCACCTAAGCCTCTAATGAATTCATCACCACCTTCACCTGCGCCACCTAATCTCCACCAAGACTTTCTGACTTGTATATTAGTTTCTTTACTTGGGCCCGTATTTTCAGTTGTATTCGAACCTTCTTCTGCATTTACTATTATCATGTCATCCTCTTTATCCACTTTGGAATGTTCAGGTTCAGATGACTCATTCGATCTGAATCCAATTAATGGATCATCAGGTGTATATAACATAAATCCATTAAAAGTTGAAATTGGTTCTAACCTTCTTATGGGTCCGTCGTATGATTCATTTTGATTTTGATTTTGATTCTGGTTCTCTTTATCATCTATATCAGTTTTGGGATTGATATTTAATATCGATGATGATGATGATGATGATGAGATAACAAATGAAGGTAAATCATTTTCTGTTGATGGTGAAGGAATTAAATCTTCTTCATTCACTACTTCATTGATTTGTATTTTGGTATCACTTTGAATATCGATATCCGTGTCCGTATTCAAATCTTCTTTTCGGTTTTTTTCCTCGATTTGCACTAGATTAGAAATTTGAGATCCATTTATATCACTATCTGCACTTGATGATGGTGATTCGTATCGTTCAGCTTGGGTTTCAATTTGGATTTGATCCTCAACTAAATCCATAGATTCTGTTACTTCAGGTAATTTCCTACAACTTGGTGAAGGTGATGATCTACGTTGATTTAACCTTTTCTTAGGTGTAGGTAAAGGATTTTTCAATGGTGTTGCTTCTTGAATTACAATTTCTGGTATCGGCGTATCTACACCAGAAATATTAGTGAATGTGGGATTGATACCGAAATTAGGTTTTTTAGGAGTCGTGTATGAGGGACCAGCTGCTGGTGCTGAAGAAGACGAATTATTTTTCGAACGTTTACTTGGTGTTCTACTTAATAATGATGATGGTTTTCGATCTTCATCCTCTTCATCATCCTCTTCATCTTCATCTGAATCTAATCTGAATCTTTTTTTAGTTTCCATTTGACGATTATTACTTTGTCTAGTTTTAGGTTTTGATAAAGCTATTTGACCTGCACCTCTTACTTTACCTGAATTTTGTCTAGTTGTTCTCTTTAACTGTATATCTTGATCATACTCATTATTTCCTATACTATCTACTTTCGGTTGTACAGAATTTGAGTTGTATATCAATTTTGACGATTTGATCGTATTTAAAGAATTTTCAGAATGAATCTCTATACCACCTTTATCAGGTCGTTTACCAGTTTTCAAAATTAATCCTTTATATCCTTTAGGTAAATCTATATATTGTCCTATAACTGTTCTACCTCTAAAACTCGCTTGGACCTTTGTGTTGTCATTTTTATCATCATTTGGATTTGTAAAAGGACGCGGTTGAAAATAATTTGATAGGTTTGTGGAAGTTGTTGCGTATGGTGAGGAATTAGGACCAAGAGAGAATGGAAGTAATGATAATGAAGGTGATTCAGGTAATAATAATGTATTTGACGATGATGCAGAAGACAGGACGAAACTTGTTGAAGTTGACATCGTAGATTATAGTTGATATGCCAGAATAATCTTGGAGGAAAAAAAGCATCAAGATACTATTAAGACGCTGTAGTTCACTAATTTCTTATTCAAGAGCACGATATATCTATCAATCGTAAATTGTTTCTAAAGTAATGTACTCGCTTTCACGAACGCGTAGGTTACAAGCTAAATTAAAGAAAAACATCCGTAATAAGACGCGTTTTACACGTGGTATGTATGCTATTGGCTTCTTTGTGAGTCATTCCTGCTTCACCATGATCATCTCGAATACTGACGAAAGCATTGAATAATCAAATGAAGATGCATATCTGTCAGATGAACAGCCCAGACGAACCTTATACAGTCTGTCATATCATTCCTGCATTTCACGAAAAGGAGAAAAACATAGCCATCGCTTTTTTTTTGGGTTCCAAAATACTATACTACTAAGTATGAGAATACTTTCCACTATAAAATTTCCAAAATAAAGGTTTCGTTGTTGTTATTGATAAATGATACTATGATGAGGAATGTGAACATAATGAGATTCAGAAGAAGGGAGGAGAGAATGGGAGACCAAAGAGAGAGAAAACACACAATGTACAATTTATATACCAAAATAGAATGGGCGAGACAAAAGAGGAAAAAAGTAAAAATCATGATGAGATTGGTTCGCGTTGTACAATCCTGTGATGGGAGGCTCGTTTGATGGGAAAACCTTGCTATATTTTTTTGTTTGGGTAGATTGCGGGGTTGAGTTAGTATCGTAGAGAGTAAAGGAGTGATGATTTGGTGTGTTTCCTTGGTCGTGTTCAGACCATACAAGCGAGGGCATTTTTTCCCATTATGTTGTATGAGCATTGTTTCATAGCGGCATCGCAAGACTCCTTTGCATCGTGTCTGAGGACTTGTCCAGGTGATGATTGATCGAGCCATTTAGTCGTGCTTCAGGCCCCTCAACAACTTGGTGAATCACTAAGCTCGGATCAAAGTAACCAAAAAGTTGTATTATACTGCAATATTGATGGCTACTTGCTTAGCCGGATGTGAAACGCTGAAGAACTGATGCGTCAGAAGTGGTCTGAATGCGATGTTGAGATATGAGTGGTTGAGTTGAGGAATAAAAGCAGATCTCTTAGCAGATGATTGGAGAATAAGGGACGAGAAGCAGGTAAGGATAGCAGAGCACCTTAAAAGCTCTGCGCCATAGGGTTATTTGGCGGACTTTGATGATTTTGTAAGCTGCTCATATTATCGAAATTTGAATCATCAGCAAGAGTCGGACGAGAAGAGATCATCGAATTGCAAGACACGGATACTGACCTTTTTCGCTTTGACTTTGTCATTTCTTTCTTCAATGCTGCACCGTCTAGAGGTTTGAGTAACTCGAATGAACATAAGAGATCCTCTGACACCGACATGACCGCCCCAAAGTTATCGAATTCTCCACAATAGCTGTTGGATAGGTCAGCTGAGTAACGTTTTCGAGAGATAACCGAGGCAGTTTTATGACTCACTTTGGCGCGGAGAATACTGTCACTAGGGTTCTATCGTTGTAGAATTCATAACCATCTTCTACGACCATATGAGCTCTACAGATCAGATCCATATCCTATGACGATATACTATTAGCTTGAATCGACTTGATGGAAAACCATTCGGTTAGACCACGACTTACATGAGTAGCAAGGAATGCATTTATAACACTCTTTCCATAACAAAACGATACACCTCTCTCATTATCCTCCCAATCCAATGCCGTGTCAGATGGATCAGACCACACAAGATCATTCAGTAACCCATAATCAGGTACATCTGCAATGATCGATCAGCCTCCCAGCCCAAGAATCACCTTGCCAATCTTACTTACCTGTAGGCCTTTGTATCCTCCTTATATCATCCATACTCTTCAAACTTGGACTTAAACCGCCATGTACACAGAAAATCTTACTTGCTACTATAGAAGCAATCGGCAGAGCATTGAATACGTCGATGAACGTTTTCCAGGTTTTGATATTGGTTCGTCTTTTGCATTCATCGTAAAATCCGTAAACTGCGTATAAACGTTAGCTTGCGAAGACCTCGTCGAGGGAACTGAAATTAACTAGCTTACCTCTTGTAACGTTTGCACATTCATGGTTCCCACGAAGTAAGAAGAAGTTCTCAGGGTATTTGATCTTATAACACAGTAGTAAAAGTATAGTTTCAAGGGATTGTTTTCCTCTGTCTACGTAATCACCTAAAAAGAGATAATTTGCAGAAGGTGGGAATCCACACATCTCAAACATTCTAATCAAATCGGCGTACTGTTAAACGATTAATTTAGCTTTATCGAAATGTACCATACAAGGATATTTGAACTCACTTGACCATGTACATCACCGACTATTTTCACAGGAGGACTCAATTCAATCAAAGTAGGTTGTGATAAGAATACTTCTCTTGCTGCTGCACAAACCGAAGCTATTTCAGCGTTTTTCAATGGTGGTGATTTTGTTACTTTTCCACTATAACCCGCTTCCAACAATCTATGAATCATATTATCAACATCCAATACCTGTACACCACCTTGTTGACTTGTACCTCCTATACTTGATCTACTTATTGTTGCAGTTAATGCGTTACCTGGTGATAAAGATGATGTAGAATCACGTTGCATATGACCTGGAGCGATTGGTGAGCTTGGTTCAAAACCACTACTACCAGGTGAAACTGATAATGCTGATGGAGGTGGTGGTGAATGACCTAACAAAGAAGATCTAGTTTTTGGTGCAGCTAGAATATTTTGTGTTGTAGGTATATTTGTTGATCCAGATCCAGGTGAACTCAATGATGCTGTAGGTGATGTAGAGATATTGTTTTGTGTTTGAGATGAGGAGGAACCTTCAAATGAATTTTGTGTATTTATTGTTGGTCTACCTGAAGTTGTACCTGAAGCAGAAGAAAAACTTGATATTGAACCACTTTTATCTTTTCCACCTGTACGTCTACCACTAACTCTTGCTGGTGTACTGAATTGACCATTTCCACCACCACTTATATCCATTGAAGGTGATGATCCAGGTGAAGATGGTCCTCCTGCTGTACCATCTTGTTTACTTGATATAGTTGTATTAGCCAATGAATCTGCTAAATCAGATGCTGATAATTGTTTAGACGATGTGCGTCCCAGTTTCTTTGATGATGATTGACCTTGACCCATTGTGGATCGTCAAGTACTATTGAGAGGTATAGAATGTATAAGAATGTGTATTGTAACGAGGAGATGAATGACTTGAGAATTGGAGTTTAGGTTTAGGTGGATGAGATGATTGTTGATGTCAAAGCGTCGTCGTCGCGTGTTGGAGTGATTGTGTATTATAACGATATGTACAGTAGGTTGACGGTGGTCTTGTCATAAGACGGTACTTGATAGTCAGTGTATAGTTGATGATGGTTGATTGTACCAATATACAAATATGAATGATCTCTATAGATATGATAAAGTGACAAGAGATTGTGGTGTGTGAGACAACAGTGAGCAAGTAGCAAGTGACCTGTATAGTTAGTCTAGTGTGTTTGGTGATTATAGTGGTTTAGTGGGCCCGGGTAAGTTTATAAGATTTTGCGATATTCAGGGTAAATGTAATGATTTAATAATATGATGATATGATTCAATCTGGACTCACCATAACAGAATAGTCTAATAACATTACAATTAAAGTTTGTAACCTCGGTCTAATCAAGCATCCTTTTGATTCCTATTGATCATTACGATTTTACTAGCCTATTATTACACATACGCATTGATCATCGCATAACGCAGCACTGACCTCTACAAGTTCTATTCTGAGCCAAAAGGCAATCTCAGTATGCAGCATCTCTACATATACTTGTTCAAGTCGCATCATATCGTCAGACATAGCATAGCATTTATCAATTGCATCAATTTAGCACACCGCCGCAGATCAGTTCCATAACGTCTGCAGTAGCAAGAGTAATCAAAAGGTAAAGAAACAAGTTGTCGAAACCCGACACCCTTCTCTTTCAGGGTTTTTGTTGGTTTATATTACTGTATCGTGCCAAGTAAGCTCTCCTCTTCGGACGCGTTGACTTGTACCGTTAAATACCTTATCGATGAGTTAAATTACGTTTTCCTTGAATCCATCCACGGCGGTAAAGATCCCTATCTCATCGATTGACTCATTCAACTGTATCTGGAAATATCATACACGAACAATCGCCGAATAAGACGCAAGAATTCAAGACTGGTTAGATAGATATCCAAGTGTCATCAAACAAATCACAATATAGCCTTGGAAGCCGACAGAAAATTCTTTTCACTCATACCAAATCATCAATTACAATGTCACAGTCAATTGGATATTCAACTACACCACCAACATCATCATCGAGGTTCTCTTTACCTTCAGTATCTTCATTAACTTCATCTGGAAGTACAAGTACGAATAATAATGCATCTTTGTATTCAAATAGTCAAAATCCATCAACAAGTACCATAAATAATTCAAATAGAAGAGAATCAGCTAGATCAAGTATAATTCAACAAGGTTCTTCATCTTTACAACAACAATTATTTGGTTCATCAGTTCAAAGTCAAGGAGGTTCAAATCAACAGAATCAACAACAATATACAAGTATTTTAGATAGACCTCTGAATAAATCAAAATCATCAGAAATTTCTTTATCATGTTGGGCTTTTTTATTTGCAGAAATAGTTTCGTATAGTCAAAGTAGAGTTGATAGTGTAACTGATTTGGAAAGAAGGTAAATCTCAGCCTAAGGAGAAGGGGCTCTCAAATACCCTCTTCCTAGTGTATATCATCTAACTAATAGTATCATATCGTTTATAGGTTATCGACATTAGGGTATGAAGTGGGACAACGTATACTTTCTTTAGTTTTGCTTCGAAATACACAGGCTTCAAATCTGAAAGTGAGTTTTTCAAAGCTTCCTTTTGCTTGAATAATGATAAGGACCGACTCCAAGTATCTAAAGAAGAATAGTAAGCTAAATATCACAATCACAATTTTACAATAGGATCCTAAACGAGAACACAGATTAATACCAATATTACAATTTATACATACACAAATATATAAATACGTTTTTGGTAAACCTGCTGATGGTTTAGAAAAATCTTCTGAAGCTGATGATGAATGTAAGTCCATAAAAAACTTTGGTTAAGTTTAACTAGAACTAGTTCAAAGCAGAGATGATTTTTCTTAATTTGATCAATTTACTAATAAATCTACAATATAGATATGTTAATTTTGAATGAATCACCTTTAACTCAATTTATATCAGTACCTAAAGATATGTCAGATTTATCTTGTGAATCTTTTACTGCAGGTTTAGTTGAAGGTGTTTTAGATGGATTAGATGTTGTAAGTGATTTCTGCCTTCTATCACTTAATCTAATCACACACTCATATTTCGTAAGGAGAATATATTGTGCAATGACTGGAACGTAATGAGAAAAAGAAAACTGATATTTTACTGATTCCATTTGTAATAGCCAGCAAGAGTTACAGCACATTGGGTAGGTGATCAATATCCCGATCAACCTCAACGTACAGTAATTTTGATTAAATTAGATCAAAAAGTTATGGATAGAGAAGAAGCCTTGAGGTAGAGAGTTCAAATAAAAATAAACAGATAGATGGAGAATTAGGAACATCAAATACCTATAAAGATCAGTTAATCGTCTTTCCATGAATTGCTTCCTGCAGATCAGACAAGTATATTATTTTGTAAATAATTGATATATATGCGGTCAATCACTATGGATCTACCCACTAAAGAAATTGCTCAATGTAAAAGCATTCTGCCTTCTGTGTGTCGATTTTCAATATGAATTTACATGCAAACAAATATATTTTGCATATATCTATATATATGTGTTAACTAAAAGCCTAAAAGTCCAAATTTGATAGAATATAAATGATAGGCTAGATTGAATGGCAAGACGTTATATGAAACAAAATAATAGTCAGAAATAACATCAAAGACTGTAATGGTAATTGTACGTATAAAGACAAATATCTCAAGAAAAAAACATTTAAATACAACACAAGGGAACGTCTGAATTTCTAGATCACACCTTTTTCCCTTTTTCTTCATTATATGTATGCACAAATAGCCCTGTTTAAAAATATCGCCTTTTTTGTGTTTTCTTTTTTCTTTCTGGCCAAGTTTTTTCCTCTACTTCTTAACCACCTTCTTGAAAATAACTTTCAAACATAGATTCATGTCTTAACATTGAATTTTTAACAACATCATAAACATGTAAAAATAATTTAGGATATCTTGAAGTAAAATAATGTAAAAAACCAATTGGTAAAGAACCCAAATGTTTTTTAACTAAAGGTTCTAAATCTTGATAATGATGTTTTTTATTTCTCATTGCTCTTAATAAATCTTTTACAGAATTACCTTTATATTTTCTATATTTACCTAAATTATTTGTAAAAGTTTTATCTAATTTTGAATACCAATCTTTTCCTATTACATCAGAAGCTAAAAATTCTAACATTATTAAAGTTTGTTCAGGTTTTGGTTCAGTTTGCATAATTTCAAATCTATCTGAAGCATCACATAAAAAATTTAATCTTTTATTTGAATTCCAGAAAAATGGATGTATTAAACATTCTGATGTATCAGGTCTTTGTGTAGGATCCATATTTAATAATTTACTTATTAATTCTTTTGCTTCTTCACCTTCTTCACCTAATACATTTAAATTTTCTATATTGACTAAATCACCTTTCACTATATTTGATTCTCTATTATATGTCTCTCCATATGGATGTTCACCAGACATCAAAACCCAGAAATATAAACATCCTAATGCAAATAAATCAACTGCTTTAGTTAATCTGTTTTGATTGTTATTCTTATCTTCCAGGACAATCGCTTCATCAGATAATGATTGCGTTGTTGACGATGAAGATGATGAGAATGTCGAAGTTGGATCAAATAATACACCTTCGTTCAATTTGACTTGCCCTCTTATACATTCTGGTGCTCTCCAGCCTAAAGATCCAGCTAAATTATTGGCTGTAGGCGCAAATGATGATTGCCCTTGATCTAATCTCCTTGCTAATCCGAAATCTGAAACTAACATCCTCAGAGCGCCGTCTTTCCCTCGTGATACCAAGACATTCCTAATACACATTTCCTGTCAGCTCAGTGGTACTTCAGCACGAACTAGCTAACTTACTGAGGTTTGATATCCCTATGTATAATCTTCATTCCATGCAAGTGCTTCAATCCTGCTGTTATCTGGGTCAAAGCTTTCTTCCTATCTAGCGATGAAGCAAGTTCAAGATGTTTGTCGGGTGTTTCTATCAAGTCTGCCAGCGATGCCTGGCACAAGTCAAGGGCGATGTAAAGGAAATTGTCTCGTTTTTCTTGACAATAGTCTAGCATTATACGTCAGCTTGTTGCCCGTGTTTATAAGGAAAATGAGGGGGTGAGCTCACATCGTATCACATTAGGATGATCATCACTAGCCTGTAGTAATTTGACTTCTTGACTGGCCAGACGAGTAAAATCGCTCAACAATCTCTTGACAGCTACAGGCCTACCACCCCAAGTACCTTTAAGTACCACCGTACCATGAGATCCGAAACCTGATAAAGGTGCGGTAGGTGTTAGCTTTATTTTGACAGTAATTGATATATTACAAGAGCTCACCAATGATTGTATCGGAAATTGATAATCTCTCCTTATCTTCATGATCCAATAGATCGGTTGAAGACATTTCTCTCGGTAAATCAGGTAAAGGTTTTTCATCTTTCTTAGAAGGACTACTTGAACCTGCACCACCTGCCTCATCATCATCTTCTCCACCTTCTTCGAGTATAGCAGCTGATGAATTTGATCTTTTCTTTTTACCTCTTACTCTACGTCTTGTAGATTTCTTCTTAGGTGTAGGTATTTCTTCAGATAAATCAACAACTGGTGGAGCTAGAATAGGTGGTGAAGCGACGTCCGTTGTGGATTTTTCCTCTAAATTAATGGATCCTTCAGGTGCAATGAGTAAAGGTGTCTTTTCATCTGCAGGTGAAGAACTTTGTTTGGTTCTAGGTCCTCGAGCAAATCGAGTCAAAGCTACACCACAGATGATAAGCAGTGTTCCTATTGCACTTAGAATCCACCAAAACCACCCTCGTCGCGGTATCTCTCTTTCTCTGATATAGGAAATTGGTTGTGCCGATGGTTGAGCGATAACTAACGCTTTATCATCTTTAGGCGGATCTATCAGATATGGTAAAAGTTGATCCCTCTCTGGTAAATCTTCGGTCAAAATGAAAGAACCATTAGTAAGACTTCCAGGTCGAGGTGGAGGGGCGAAATTAATTAGAGGATAAGCTGATGAGGATAAAGCGTAAAGCAGTGGTTTCGGTCCAGCTCGTTTTGACTCTGAGCCTTCTTCCTCGGTTTTATTGGATGTCAAAGGGATCGTAGCATTTTCGGAAGGAGGAAGTGCTAATTGTAGAGGGATAGATCCTATATATGTCGATTGAGGCTTGTTGGCAAGATCCATAAAATGCTGATATGGTCGAGAAGTTGGTGGGAACAGTGTAGGAAGATGTGGAGGTGGTTGAGGAACAAGAATAGGATTTGCAGAGGGTGAATCAAGTGGCACCAGAATGTCATAAACAGCAATTCTGTGCGACATATCTCGACTAATCAGCCCAATTACAATTTTGGTAGAGTTCTCGTCACTTACCCTACACTGTTCAACCTTGTTACCCATTTTACACCGTTTCCATTTTCTACACCTACTGCATCACCATCATAGGCCAATTCCACTCTTGTTCGTTTTTCACCTTGTCCTTCATCATTATCATTAGAATTACCCCAACCTTGTTCGGCTAGACCGTTTTTAAGCCAATAATCAGCCAAAGGTCTATCGTAACTATTTGGTGTATAAGTTGAGTAAGTGATTTCTTGTACACCTGCATTTCTCTTAGCTTCTGCAGCAGATTGATACATTGTTGAAGTTGATGGTGATAATCCTTGACTTAAGATAGGTGGAGATGGTGGTGAATGTATAGTTAATTTATAATCTGTTCTACCAACAAATAATAAATCTCTATTTGATCTTGATTTACCATTACCTTCTAAATCATCTAATAACTCTTCATTTTCACATACACAATGTTGCGAATTATTTGTACCAAATGAATTATAACAGTCTAACTGTTGTCCAGTACGTAAATCTAATGTTAATAAAGATGTATGTTTTGATCCAGTAAATATTCTACTTGGTGAATGTGGGAATGTAAATGGTGACAATTCAATACTATCAGGAAAATTCAAATGTTCACGTGACCATCATTGATCAGCGAATTATCCCATCAAATTCAATCAAAGAAGCAGCTGGATGAATGAATGCATGTGAGTTTGATGATCGTTGATGAATCACTTACAGTTGTTCTACTGAAAGAGGTAGTTTCCTTATTTTAGGCGTCTGACCATTATTATTCCCCTCCTTTGTCTCCTTAGTATTAACTTCTTCACTGTCCTCATCTTCGAAAACATATAAACTCCCACTTAGAGGTTCTACTATATATTCTTCATCATTCGTTTTACCTCTGATACCACCACCTACTAGAGGTTCAACACCATCTTTCAATGACCATTTTATTCTACCTGAATTCCTTTCTACCGCATGTAAAGATCCATCAATAGTTGATATTATAACGAAAGGAAGTACATCATGATCAATTTCTATTGGTGCTGTTGGTGGACTTGTCGAATATCTTCTCTTATCATTACTATTTGTTGTAGATTGTTGGGTTGTAGGTGTAAATTGTGGTAAAGCTACTAATGCTGCTGGTTCAGGTGCTGCATAACTTGGTGATAGTAATAACAAAGGTAATAATAATGCTAATAGATGTGAAGTTGCTATCAATGCAGTTGATATCATGTTTGAGGTTTAAGCCATAAAATTGGAAAGAGTGCCTGTTGACGAAAGAATGTTTATTATAAAGTACCAAAAGAATATAGGTGACAAGGGTGTAATGTGACCATTTGATCAATTTATCTGATATTGATCAGAATATGTTGCCTAAGACTTTCTTCTCACTTGTTTTGATATGGGACTTATGTATGGATATATGGTAGAATAGTCTTTGACGATATGAAAAGTAAATTAAAGTGGTAAGGTTTATTCAGATTTGGCGTAATCTAGGTGACTGACTTGATTTTGAGTATAGGAATAACGATGATGTACAATTACACTGTAGAGAGAGAAAAGAAAGTTCAAGATTGAAATAGCTTTAAATGAATGTGAATGAGAAATACCTTTGTATGAGCATAAATACCTCAGGGTAATATTACCTATAAACTAGCAATAACTATACAGTTGTGAGCCTGATAACTCGATCCAGCTCTTCAATGAGATCGGCGGCATGCTCCGCTTTTAGGTGTGCGAATAAGGTTCAAGGGTAACAAGGTGTAATTTCCCTTATCCGTTCAACGTAACAAAAGCAATGAAATGATCATGTTCGGTCCCGAATGCCAAAATACAAAATAACATAATAGTAATCAAAATAAATAAACCTCAACCACACGCGTTTATAGTCTCGTCAATCCATCAAACATCCTGTAGTCTCTCCATCATCGAATTTCAGCTTCACCAAAAACCTTCTAGCTCTCAAGGTCAAATCATTTGAGCTAAATAAGGGATAAGAAGCGGATCATCAATCTATTAGGCATCATGTCAAGCAAGAAGGCATCTCCGTTGTTACCGTCTCATAACACTAAATCAGGTCCACCTAGTTCAAGAGGATCACCAGGATCAAGTCCAGGTGGATATTCGCCTTTCGGAGAACCTTTGAAACGTACTACTTCAGGAGGAAAGAAAGAGGATGGAAATCAAGATTATTTCGGTAATGGGCATTCTGAAAAAGGCGAATTTTCAGTAAGCTTGCAAATAACCATTGAACTTTCTATCGTAAATAGGCTGAAGAGATTTTTATTCCAGCTTGAACATGCCAAACAAAATGTGGAAATTACCCCTAATTTACCTGAGCAGAAACCAAATAAATCTACATTGAGTCCAACCATTATAAGTGAGCTGAACACTTTCGTCATTCCTTTCCAAATCCCCTATAGCCAACCCTTGATACTGACATCCACCATTCCTCTCTATAGTCCCAATATGGATTGCTCTATCCTCCGCGGTCATACTCTACAACAGTGGGTGCACTCCTACATGAACCATTCTCAGGCTTACTAGAGATTTATGGACTGACACAAACTTGGTTATTTCATTCCCTAATTACAGAATACCTGTATAGTAATCTGGAATATCCATATGTGAGTTCTCCTCAATACCCTAACACGTGCGCTACTAAGTCGACACCTACTGATGTTTGTTTCATTCACTTATAGCCCATCTTCATGTGAATACTGACACCTTTATACCCAAGTGATACCCGCATGTACTGATAGTCCCCGTCTTTAGCACATCATACCATCTAGGCTGCGCTGTAAGTTGATCGGAACGAGCCCAGCTGTACAGTAATAAGTGCTAATTAATATTGATTGTAGGCATTGGGTACACGGGTGCTAAGGGCAACTACGAATCTGATGGACGGTTTAGATAAGATAGAAATGACTGTGAGTCTTTGCTTTCCATCTCACCGACATCCAGGAGATCTGTTTTCCTTAACATAGCTGAGGATTGACGGAGAAACCTAATAGAGAGAATTATACACCAAGTCCATCCTACCTATTGGTGTACTGTTCTCTGGCTCTTTGATACTAAGTAATACAGCTTACTTGACGTAAGTACTTCGACCTCATCGAGGACGAATTTCAGGGCTGATCAAAGGTTCCAACAGGTTGAGCGTTTCCTTCATTCAGATGCTCAAGGTATGTTCGCCGTTGACTGAAAAATTTCGAGAAGTAGCTGTAGGAGCTTTCTAGCTCAAGGGTAGGATACAGAATTGACTCCGCCGTCTTTCGTCACAGGCTTTCACACCGGTAGCAATTTTACTCATCTCAGCCATCTTCAAGCTCCAGGTTTTGACTTCCCGTTTGGTCCTGATTGTTGTGCTCATTTCAGCGGGATGCGCATTAGGTTAGTGTTTCGCGCTGTTCTCACCACAAAGTCTATCTAACGATTATTACTATTCTAGCTGCATATGGTGAATTACATTTCCAGATGTTCGGTTTCTTATGTCAAGTCAGTGCGGTAGCGGTAAGTATAGCCTCACTGCTTGCTGGATCAAAAGTTACTTCTGCTAATCACAGATACGAATACAGTTTGAATCATCGTAAGTCAGAAAAGCGCAATATTCTTGCTCAAACCAGGGTTAACTATAATTCTCGCGGATTAGGCGGTTGGTAATGATACAAATACTTCTGCAAGGACTAAAAATGGACCCCTTGTGTTCTTTACATTATTATGCTCCTGTAAGCTTTTTGCTCCTCAACGATTGACGAGATAAGCTGACATATAAATCCTTGTTGTAGGTTTGCGCAAGCATAAACGCGTGTTTCTTACCTTTCACCGAGGGGTTAGCGCCGTTCCGAGAGTTTATGAGAATTGGACCCGTGATCATGTTCTCGAATGCTGCTGTGGCTTTCGGTTTAAATGTTGCTGCCGTTTTTCTAATCGGTGCAGCAGGTGGGTTGGTTTTAACGTTAGCAGGCGTATTCAAGGTAAGCTCGATTACGATTATCCGCGTATCCAATTGGAAGACAGTGCTAACAATGTTTCGGACAAACAGGATATCCTTCTGATCAGTAGTAGCGTACTATTCTTTGGTAGTCCAATTACAGGAATACAGATATTCGGTAAGAACCATATCTCCATAACTCTTGTAATCCACTTTACCCTAGTAGCTGACGGATGTGAGCTGACTATCCTTTGGTCTTTTCGTTATTCCCTTGACTCAAAGGATATTCACTCGCTTTAGGTGGAATGGTAGCTTACAAGACGGCCAGCAAATAATCGAAATTCTGTGATCAAAACGCCCAGGGAGACGCGTAAATGACAACGCTCGATCTTAAAAAGGACGATTGTCAATACAGAAGAAAAGATCAGTTAGGCGAATAGATTCACAACACACACATATAGAGAATAGCAAGATCGACTTGTACCATAGATTTATAGAAAACATGGCAAACATGGCATACTATTTTGGGTTACTGTCCTTTGTTTGGAGGATTATCTTTGAACCAGAATGGGATACTGACATTAACTTCGTATGGTATTATCAAGCTCTTCGAACTAACATAAATCAGAGGTAACTCTTCGAATCCATATGCCAATCAAAGGTATCTGAATAGGTCCTTTTGATAACTAACATTGCTAAACAAAATGGGTAGGCTCCTTTGTCCAAGAAATCGAACAAAAGGCGGATGTTTTCGTGAGTTCTCGCGAAGGAACTAATCTCAGCGAGATAGAGTAACCGAGTTGAGGGCCCAGCAACCCTATGCATAAGCACAATGGTACGAAGAATTCTGATAACACACATTATCCAAAGACACCATTGGGATATAGATCGAAAACGAATTGAGGGTAATATCAACCATATTCAGCTGTTGGATCGCTTCAATTGACTTTGTCCATATCAACATCATCATCTCCTGCGACCAAGTCTGGATATCCAACTATCATCCCAAAGCACAAGACGTAATTATCAGAACATAAATGACGATGTTTGCATAGTGAAAAAAGAGTTATAACACAGACAAGGGTTCATAAATTGTAAAAAATGTCATGTCTACCCACCCCTGTAACAACGCTATTTTCAACTTCTACGTGAGTTTTCTGTCGACCCATCTCAAATCTGCATTACAATATACCGGTACGAAGATTTCTTGCTTACTTCGTCATGCATGTGTACTTCTTAGATCGTTTATTGCTAGTACGATAACAACTTCTTCAGCTGTACTAATCACACCTTCACCTAGTATCTCGATATGGATAACAACGATTTGCTCCGATGCTTCTTCTAGCCTTGAAGATGCACGAATTGAATCTGCTGCTACTTCAATTTCAGCATCCTCGTCATTCGTTGCAACCTCTACTTTCAGTATACCCAATGATACTTCTAGCAACGATGAACACATATCTAGCGATACAAATACTTTCGCAGGTAGTTCGAGTAATTCAGTGATCTCCTCAGAACTACCTTTGTCAACGGGGGCGAGTCCAGCGATAACGGCAACATTCACTATATCTAATAGTCAAACAATAGCTGGAACCCCTACAACCACTTCTTCTTCCTCTTCTTTCACTTCAGCAGTAGACACGACTCAACTGAGAAAGCGACAAAGTGATCTCGGGCGAAGACAACAGCAGGATGGATGTAGAACCATCACTTCTTCATCGACGGTCTGGGCTGCACCTACTACTTCCTGGTCATTGGTGTATAGTACTTTTACCGATTCAACGAGCTTGATTGAAGTTCCTATAGAAACTATAATGGGAAGTTGTGATAGCGTTTCAAGTGAGCCGGGTACTAGCTTAAACAACTAGCAAACATCGCAAATTGTAACCCTTCCTAACTATGCTGATACTGTCATACGGTAGGTACAGCCACAATGGATAATTTATCAATCACTACAACCGCATCTGAACTGCATGAAACAAGGAGTACATTCACCGTTTCATCTACCAGCTCTACTTCGACATCCGCACCAAGTTCGACTGGTATGTCACTTCACTTGTTTACACTTCACGAGATAGAACCTTCGATAATTAACCGTTCATTCTAAGTGCTCTCAGATATAGTTACTAAATTCGTGCTAACTCCTGCTTCTGCACCATCTACAGACAATACATCCATCAGCGATACTTCCATAATAAATTCGCCAATCACATCAGGACCTGATACAACTCAAACAGAGCCATCGACTGTATCGAGTGAGATGCAAGGCTCATCTAAAACAGAACCGACTCCATTTCTGTTTGAAACAGATGGAAAAATAACATCTTCAGCGAGCTATGACTCGTTAGCTTCTCATACGGAAATACCAACAATAAACCATAATACCTATTCAGCATCATTTGAAGAACAAAGCAACAGTGATAACCAATCAAACACCAATACCTCTAATAAGGGCTCAAAAGCTGGAGCGATAGTTGGTGGATTGCTTGGTGCATTAGCTTTATTAGCTTTAATAGCATTTCTGTTTAGATGGTGGACAAAAAAGAGAAGAACCGAAAAGACTAATTCGTTAAGGATAAGTTGGTTTAATGGTCATGCCGACAAACCATTGGATAGAAATGATAGTGAAAATGAGGTGAGTTTTCACGTTGCTGTTAATTGCCAAAATAGATGTCAGCAAAAATGGACAACACAGTGTTGAATTTATTTCATCCGTTTCTTTCATACTATATAGAAACGTCGGTCCACTCTATCAGCATCTCCATATTGTGATACAGCGCTACCATCGGATAGTCGTTTTTCAACGGCGTCTTCAACTTCACGGAGTGTAAATATCGCAAGCCTTCTCATAGGTTTACGCAGAAGATTGCTTGAAAGTTCAATCCCAATTTTAGATCTGTCAAAATCGGCTTCAGGGAATCCCAAATATCAGGATGAGGAAAAAGGCTCCATACCTCTATCTGTTTCTCTGCTTACTGGTATTTCTCAAACGATCAAAACATTACCAAAGTCTTTGTCAAGTTTGATCAAGAAAGCACAAAGCCTGATCTCAAAACAAATCTCGTTACCTAAACCCATGAAAGATGATAATCATCATATTGCAATAACGAATGAAGAGAGATTTCAATCATCGAAATTATTACCTATATTTTCTAAATTTCGTTCTATTAGACAATCTTTAAAAATTTTAAATCCCCACCAAAATACAGATTTGAGGTATATCAGAAAATCACAGGTTAATGGCATCGGCATCACGAATAATCAGCCTGCTTGGGCTGAACGGTTTCCCAGTCAACCTCCAGTGCCAGTGCATGATATCAATGAATTATGGATAAATGGTATCAATAGAAACTCCATGTCACATGGAGGCGATGAACGACACATTGTATTTCATCATGGCAATCAAGATAATACCGATATCCAAAAAGCTGAAGCTGGAAATGAAATAAGTGGGTTTGACAATTGCGATGGTCATCTAGAGTACAGTAAAGTACAAAGAGTCGAATTAAGACATTTAACGTGGGGTTCATCTTACGCTCCCCCTCGAGGTTCAATACTGAATTCAGATGGATTATTTATCGACAATAGGAACAGTATTTATAGTGATAGTGATAACAATATACGTTCGGTAGAAGATGGTAATTCGATTTATTCAAATTCAAGAACTTCCTTGTCACATTCGAATCACGGTCATGGCGGTGGTGGATCAAGTAATAATTCAAATCATAATCATAGTATCAGTATCAATCATCAAGAAGGTTATGATGAATGGAAAAAATTGAATTTACCTATACCCCCTCAACAGATGGCCTTGAACCATATTTCCGATGATAACAACAACAGTATGAGTGATCTACCTCACCACCACTTATGGGATTAGGTTCATTCCCTAGAAATTTGGTTAATCCCATTTCATCCAACGGATCATATAAATCAAATACACTTATGGATAAAAGGTATTCACCTCAACAATTACCTCCTCTACCAGAATATCTTGAGCCGAGCACTCATAATCATTCCTTACAAGGGAATTTCACGTTAAGTGTGCCGGATAATAATGCGAGTTCCAAGAGGATTACAAGGTCCACATCAAACTTTTCTGGAATGTGGGAGTATTCAGCTTATGTCGGTAATTCAATTAGAGGTAGTGATATGTTTGATTATAAAAATGATCAAGAAGTTCCAGATAGATTCTTGAATAGTCAAGAAGATAATTATGCGACAGTACCGCAGCCTAAAAGAATGAGTTTTTTTGGAACTCCTACTGAAAAATCTCAAGAAATGATTTCCAACTTAGAACCATCCCACTTCGTACCCATTCCTCAACATCCACAACAATCAATCTATGATCCAAATTTGAATAATTTTCCTTCAACACCTTATAATCCAATATCGCATCATACTCCACCATCCATTAATAATCCAATTGGAAACGATAACGAGCAGGATAGATTGACTAAAGCATGGTATGAAAAACCGTTATGGGATAATAGGACTTCTTCATATCCTTACGCTCCTGGTCAAGGTCAACATGAGAACAGAATTAGAGATCCAATATCAATCCTATTACCACCTCGTTATAACAATCCGATATATCAAGATTATGATTTTCTACGAGGACCTGATGTTCCACCTAACGGTAGGAAAAGTCGGATTAGGAAATCGACAAAAAGTGTTAGATGGGAAGATGAGAATTGCGGTACGAATGTTGTAAACAATTCAGTTGCTAGAGTTTTATAGGATCTTTTTTTTTTGAATACGGAATGAATAAGTGAACGCTTAATGAGATTCGCAAATATGATGGACTATGTAATATGCCTTTAATGGTACCCTTATTCCAATATGAAACATGAAACGAGACTTGAACAATTTTTTCTGATGATTTCTTCACATTTAGACCAGGATAACGGTAACGGTATCATGACATCAACTCAGATCGATTCAAGATCCCCCAACCTACCCATTCATGCGATTCCGTAGTAGTATTCCAATTTTGCAGGGGATATATGCAGTTCATGGAACAGAACAAAGAACTTGTTGTTTTGGTCTAATTTAAGGCTTTATAAACCGCTTGAACCACAGAGTGTGAAAATGGTAGTGTGACTTCGATCCCAGCCGTATTTTATAATCTTGCGCGATTAACAGCGAAAATTAAAGAAGGATTTCAACGTCATGTAAGTTAGTGGGAATACGAGCTAAGCCAAAGCCCAAAGCAAAATAAAGGTTAAGAAACGTAAATCTCTGAATTACCTGGTCTCTTGTTCTTTTATTCTTTTATTCACCAATTTCACATTCAGGTACAGAAAAAGGAGAAATTCCAGAGTTTGTAATTTTAATTCTCTCATGATGCTCTTACTTGTGAGGTTTGGCCGTTTGGCCGTTTACCCGTGATATACTGTACGATCGTAGAGTTAAAGGGAGATCTGAGCGTTGGGTTGAATCGGATATCGCCGTGCGTACCGTGCGTCAATGCGTATGATGGAAACGATGATCATATGATCGGCTATTAACCCTAGTACTACTATTCAAAAGTGTATCCGATCTGTTCTGAATTCTGATCTGTATCAAACATAATAGAGTAGTAATTCACACCAAAGGATAGATAAAAGTCAAAGTTACCTAATTGCATGATGCCTCTGATTTATCAATTGTGTAATCCCAGATATTATCTATATCTTACTCCTGTATCATATCCAATCATGTCATACATACTACGGCTGTAATCGCAGTCAGCTCTACTAGTCATGTACTCTTTCTGTACCTTTCTTTCCATGTAATCTGAAGAAGAATGAATCAATTACTTTATATCTGTTCATCTTCACATTTCATTTTTAATTGTCTAAAAGGATAGTGTACTAATTGAAAACATTTGGAACTCTCACAAAAATGACTGGATTAGCAATTAACCCACTCAACTATATTTCTTCTGCCTCAACGTCAGCAGCTTCTTCAGCTTTATCTTCTCCATCTCTATCCTCTTCTTCTTCCTCTACCTCTTCTTCTTCTCACGCTTCATCGGTCACATCGGTATCTACAAGTAATGATAAAAAATGCGCATGGGTAGTTTTCTTATTAACTACACCATCATATTTACCTGGTATTTTAATCTTATCATGGACATTGAGAAAATATAAATCGAAATATCCATTAATCGTTGCTGTAAATCCAAGACTACCTAAAGAAACTGTTACAGCTTTAAGAGATTTTGGATTAGAAGTTAGATTAGTTGAACCTCTTATACCGAAGGGTCCTGTCACTACAATAGCTGAAAGGTTTATTGATACTTGGACTAAAGCTGCTGTTTTCGGTTTTGATGATTATGATGTGAGTGTTCCCATCCTGCTTCAAATACCTTTTAACTACTGTCACTCATCTCCTTTGGGACAATCATCGATACTTGTAGTGGGAGATGATTGATTGCTGATACCATTCTATTTCCTCTCGTCAGCGAGTATGTCTGATCGATGGTGATATGATGATTAGACAGAATATGGACGAGTTATTCGATATCCCTTTAAAAGAAGATCAGATAGCCGCTACTTTCGCTTGTATATGTAATTTGGACAAGTCAGCTTGGGCTCCAGAAGATTGGTGAGTTGAATTAAGGAGATCAACTGTTGATACTAAATACTGTGGCTCCCACCTTTAATAGGACAAGAGATAATTGTGGATTTACACCTTCATATGGAGAAGAAGCCATTACTCATCCTGGACAAGCACAACCTACAGGAACTCATTCATTGTTAAATTCAGGTTTAGTTGTATTGACACCATCAAGTTATTTATTAAATAGAATACATAATTTAGTTGATTCAAATTCTGAAGAAGATCAATTAAGAATTAAAGAATGGTCATTCCCTGATCAAGATTTATTTGCAGATGTATTTCGTGGTAAATGGATTTCAATACCATGGATTTATAATGCTATAAAAACAATGAGATATTGGCATGGAAATTTTTATCAAGATGATAAAGTTAAAAATTTACATTATATTTGTAAAAAACCTTGGACTTATCGACCAATTAAAAATTCTGAAAAAGAAAGAAATATAACAGGTAATATATATAGTATAGATTCAGGAGAATATGAACAAGTAAAAGATAATGATGTAGGAAGAGATGAAAAAAGAGCAGATGCTATTACACATGGTTGGTGGTGGGAAGAATATGAAAATATGTTAGATGATATGAGAAAGAATGGTTATAGTCATATTGAGATGGTTGAAAATCTTACAGATCGTGGATCGAATTCAGTGTGAAGTGCTTAGAAGGAAGTTGTGAATGAGCTATTTCATATAGTCATTTCTGTAATGGATGACTGACAAGGGATAATACGGTGATAGAGGATGAGAGACTCGGTTACTTTACGATACAGTTTCGAAGAAACTGTTTTTGGGATTTTTGGGATCTTGGGATCTTTAACACCTCTTCAAAAGGCAAAAGTAAATACACATGTTGTCACGATTGATTGTTGTTGATAATCGAATTAGTTATGAAATTCAAATACACGTTGTTATGGTATATGCATTATGTTCTAAGTTTATAATTGATACAAGCTGTAAGTTACTGCATATTCGCTACATGTTATCTTCCAATGGCTGTTTTTTAGAGGTTGTCGAGGTATATCCGGATCTATAAATTCTCACCTTTCAATTGTATGAATTGTTTCAAAGCTAATTCCATTGCACCTGCTTTTTTCTCTTTCTTTTGCTGTTTCTTCTTCTTTTCCTTATCCTTATCATCCTCGCCATGATATTTCGGGTCTTCATGTTGATCTGGTTTGATATTTATCGGGGTTTCAAGATGATTATCTTCTGAATCATTAGACGGTATACTTGACCATTCTTGGATATTTTTCAAACATTCATCAGTTGTGAACCATTTTCGTTTACGTTCATGAGATTCTGGCCTTTTACGTCAATAACGAACATCGACAGCGAAAAAATCAGCTTTCATCGATATGAAGGTTTTTTGAATTTTGAAAGGGGATGGATGGTATCTCTGCCTTTAGAATTATAAGAAGATTTAGTCTTATCAGCAAAAATACATACCATTCTTCAATACATTCAACTACATCTTCATTAACTTCTAAAATATGTACATGCCAAACTGAACCTTTCTTTTTAGATGGTAAAGCAAGCATCATCAATCTTTCCGAATCTTCTGGTATAGGTAATGAAGGTGGTGTACCGGCTAAAGACAAATGAATGAGGTTGTCGTTGTTTATTAGCTAATAAACCCGTTTACTTACATATACATTCTATAATTACAACTCACCTTCTTCCCATGATTCTCTTACTGCAGCTTGACCTGACGTTTCTCCAGGTTCTATACCACCTTTTGGAACTATGTAACAGAAATCAAGATGAGATCCATAAGCTACTCAAATACCTCGGTAATGCATGAATTGGTAGTAGTCCTACTTAAACCTACATATCCATAAATTAGGATGAGCTCTACTTGTCACCATTAACAGTTTACGCGTTTGAGGTGAAAATACTAATGATACAGCTACATGTCTAGGTTCATCTGATTTTGTCATGGTGGTCGTTTGCTTCTTTCTTTGATAAATGATAAGCGTTCAATGTTTCCTGACATAAATCACAAGTCTACTAAGTGTTGGTGTAATCCTGAACACACTTATCAGAGTGAAATTAAGGAATGTTTTACGAATACATTTCATTTGATTTTCTGGGAATTAACGAAAATGAAACGTTTCCAACATTTCATTGCTATAAATAATTGCCTTGACTTGCCGATTTGAGGCTATGTCATCATATATAATCAAATCTGTATACGAGTATTCATATTTACTCGATTAGGCAAATTACTCGACGCGTACTTAACTCTCTCAACTTTGTTACGAGTACGCTTGAAACGTCTTTGATATAACCGGATGCATGATGATAATCAAACAAAGACAAAAGGAACTATAATCATAAAAAATCAATTAAACCTACAATTTCAACTGATGAGTATCATATAACCAAGTCACATCATCACGGCCACATCTCAAGTCTATCAGTAAACAAGAATTCAACTGACCAAAATCTCGCTCACAACCAGCTTACAGCAGTGTTCCACCACGTCATTCAGGTATAACGGTTCTTTTGCCGCACATACGTTGATAGCCTTCGACGATATCTCATATCTATGGTCATAAAGGAGCGTGGGCTAATTTTTGGGTCTTAAGTTTTCAGTCCAGACAATTTGGACCTGAAATTTCTCAAATCAATAAACCTTTCCAAGCCGATATTGATCAACGTCAACGAGTAAATCAGTAATCAGACACAGATATACCGGTTATCCATCTATTACAACAAAGGGGGCACAGCTGGAGAGGCGATGGGATCTCCTGAAGATCACAAATAGGCCGATCATTACGTCTGGATCTTCCTAAAACTTATCAGAAGAGGCATTATACAACAAGATGATAGATCATATATTAGGGCGACCCTCTCCGACACTTCGACGTACACAAATATTTCTAGTTTTGTTCTTTTGGATATGGAGATTATATAAAGGTGATGGTGCTCCCCGACCAACGTTAAGTGGAACTGCTTTTGGTGCATCAACAAGTCAAAGAGCTGGGGGGTTGAGTGGAAGAAGATTAGAAAGAGCTTGGATAGCTAGAATATGGGTTAAAATTGTCGGACGGAGGATGGTAAGGTGGATAAGTAGAGTTAATGATAGATTGAGTGAGTCTATCTCTCCGGGTTTCCCACAAGAGACAGAAGCGTGATGGGATTGCTGGGATTACTGATGGGATACTATGTCTCGCAGAACATTTTACACCTTATCAGCTGGTTTTGGGTACTTTGACAGTTGTATACGCATTGAGACATCTAGACGATCTACTGGGTATAGGAGGTAAGTTGCTCTCTAACGATATGCTTGTTCAAGTCAAAAAGCTGAACATCCGTGTTCTTCGTGTAGCACCTGAACCCCTAGCGCGGATGGTGAGTCAATGAAATACATCCCTGGGCGATAGGCTCATGCTAACCAGCGGCTTGATCAATAACAGTATTCGCGGTCGTACTATCGAGCAACATACGTCAACACAGCTTTTGATGCAGGTTTTGCATCAGCTATGTCAATACGGCCGAAGTGGTTGAAAGATATTTGCAGTATGCTCTTCACCGGGTACTACCTGGTCTGGGCTACTGAAGGTGATGAAGTGGTAGGTCTATCTCTGGGAATGATAATGTCAAGCTGGCAAGCTGATATCGTTGCTATTTCAGCTACGACGATTCAGAGCTGTTTGCTCTGTGGAGATGCTCAGAGTGACTTGGGAGAAGACTATGAATCCTTATGTGAGCAACACTTTTCGGGCCTCGAATACGGGTCTTATGTCCGGGCATGAAATACTGATCCTCTGTTTAGGTTCGATTGTTGACAACTTTCCACCGACCTCGCTTACCAATAATTCGGCACTTGACTATTCCTCGACCGCCTACGTCTTCGCGAGCAAATTTACCACCTGTAAAAGTCATGTTGTTCTTTGATGGCTCAGAAGTACAGCTGGCTATGGCACAAGAACTGATAGTGGATTATCCTGGAGGCGGCTTTATAGCTATGGGACCGGAATGCCATGAAGAGCGGTTGAGGATTTGGGCTAAAAGGACGGGTAAACCTGTGTTAGGTGTAAATTACGGTAAAGCGCCGGAGTGTGAGTCTGATATGAAGCCAATAATGTCTCTGATTTATGTTGAATTGACGGATGCTTCTAGATCCTTATCCATGGGCAATTGAAGAAGGCTTCGATGCATATAGAACGCTAATGGAAACCAAGGGTCGATGTATAGGGATAGAAAGTGGTAAATTAGGCATAGTGGTGACGGGGGATTCAGCGTGAGTCAATAGTGGGGCATATAGTGGAGGTTCGTGCTACTTTAGCTGACACTGTAAGTATACCATTCGTAGAGGAGGGAATATCTGTGCAACGATTATGCTTCGTATCGTGGAGCACCCAACAGGTGTACCTAGACCTGTCTCGATGATTTTGGCCTACCCAGCTCTCGATTTCAACTTCACTTCATGGATGTCGCCTAATAATTTACGAGTACTTCGTACTGAACAATCGGAAACTCAAATCCCTGGGCTGGTCCATGGCAAAGATCACCTAAGACACAAATCACCATTGAGTGTTGTCAATGACATAGAAAACACAAGAAGGAAAACGGGTAGACAAAGGCAGAAGAGCTGGACGCAAACGTTATCTGGCAAATTACCCAACATAATGAATCCAGCGGTGGAAAATAATAAACCCGATGGCATCAAGAGTAATCCTGCCACGCCTACCCAGAAAATTAAGAATCTACCTAGAAGTATGTCGGCGAAAGTAGTCGGGTGGTTAAGTGGTGAGAATGGCGATGTAAACGATGAAGAAGATGATTCTACAGATGAAGGGAATTTATCGGATGGAGATGAAGATGACGAGGATGACGCAGCGACCATACGACCCCAATACTTCGATACTCGTCCCGAAGCGGAACGATCCTTAGCAGATAGAGTCAAAACACCTGCGGAAGAAAGGAAATTCATCTTCAGTCCTATAGCATCACCTAAACCTATCGAAACGCCAGAATCCCTCCAAGATGGCGAGAAGGAGGTCGATCAGATAGTAGCGAAGAAGAAGAAGAAACAACGTGTTGGCACTAGATTAACAATGACTAGTCGAGTGGGATATTTCCAGGATAGAATCATAAGTCCTAGTATGGTGAGTATATTTGCCTCTACAGTAGTAAACAGATAGTGGGCTAAATTGTCATGTACAGATGCGAGCAATGGCAATCCTTTATGTTGGACCTAGACGGAATCCCGATTTCGAAACTGATTATTACATTTCCCCTATACTATCTCCACCTCATGTTCTTGCTCACTTCCCTCCAGTCTACCTCATATGTGGTGAACGGGATCCATTTGTAGATGATACTATCATTTTTGCCGGTAAAATAAGAGAAGCTAAAAAAGCAAGACGTGCACAAGCCGAATACAATTCCCGAGGTCAATCTGCAAAATACGGTGAATACCTACAGATGTCAAGTGGAAAACCGAAAGCCCAATTAGATGAATTACCTGATCCAATTTTACGAGAATCTGATGATGATTGGGTTCAAATGAGAATCATTGAAGGATGGGGTCATGGTTTTATGCAAATGTCATCTTTAATGAGAGAAGTTGATCCAGTCTTGATTGAAATGGCAGATTGGATCGATGAATCTTTTATTCGATTTGAAGAAAAACAGAAGGATATGGAACAAGTTGCAGCTGCTCATTTAGCTGCCAATACAACGCTTCAAGCTGAAGAAAGAAGTTTAGTCGTACCTGAAGATCATTTGATGCCACCAAATGCTACACATGTGAAACCTTCTAGAAATTATAAGAAATCACCTTCTGCTACACCATTGGAAAATGCAGATTTAGGCTCATCTTACTTCAAGAGGAGAGGTAGTACAAGTACAGAAAAAAGCGATGATGAGGACAACGTACCTGAAGACAACTTAATATCTTTTACACCTAAATCATCAAAAGACAAACCCAAAAGAAAATTACCGCCTCCATCAAAATTCAATCCTGTAGCTAGAAGACCGTCGAAGGAAAGATTAGATCTGTTACATCGATCAAATTCAATGCCAAGATTCGATATAGATGAAACTGGTTCATCAGGTGAAGCAATGTTAGTCAAGACGCCACCCCTAACAATGAGAAATCTACCTGAAAACCAAACTCCAAAGGGTTCAGGTGCATTTGCTTTGTTCGGCGGTAAAAGTAGTAATAGTGCAAGCAAACCACCTATTATCAATAGAATACCACCAACAAATGTTTATGGTAATATCAGTATACCGTCAATTAGATCAAATTCATTAAATTCCTCTATAAATTCTACGACTACAGGACAGATATCTTCAGCTCCTGTGACTACCGGATCAGGTACACCTATAATGACGAACAGAGAATCACAAGATAAAATGAAAAATCCTTTAGTAGCTGCTGCAGTAGCAGGTGCAAGAGCAGCAAGTCCCGCATTAGCTGCAGCAGGTTTAGTCCCACAAAAGATTGGTGATGTTTCAGAAGCTGAACTAATGAGGAGAAGAAGAATGGAGGCTGTTTATGGTATTTCTGGTGGTAATTTATCACATGAACATCATTTACAAGATGATGATGAAGATGAAGATGAAGAAGAAGAGGATGAAGAGGGTCATGACGATGAATGTTAGGCATGCTCAAAAGTTGTATTACCCTATCGCAATATAATCAGTGTCATATTATATCTCTTTCTTTTCCTATATCTCTCCAAATAGCTTGTCTCCCCTATATGTAATGATTCTTCCCATCATTACTATGCATTGTATTCACATATCACAATAGTGAGCGTAAGGTAAATCAAGCCCAAAATGACAGATTCACATCTCGGCTGTTATATCGAAAGTTGTACAGGAGAATAATCGATCGAAATCTTATCTAGAACACGGAATTACCGGAAATAAACATCTACGGTAATACGGAAAACGGTAAAACGAGGTCCGAGTGTAAGCCAAACAAGATATTTTGTTGAGCGGATGGAAAATAATCTTTTTATCCTTATCCTTATCAATCTCAGTTTACTGGGATTACTGAGATCAATGACACCGAAACCTGCTTTCGGACTATCGATAATATGGTAATCAGTAATAGTGGCTTACAAGATGAAAGGGGTCTCCAAAATGCCAATGCTACAAGTGGAAGTGATAATGGAAATGGGAATGGCATTGGTCAGACATTAACTCGTGTAAGCAAAGCTTGTATGTCTAAATTTCCCTTAGCCCCATCAAGACCATGTGAATTCCGTTCATCATCTTTTATTTCGTGTAATCGCGCTGACATCTAACTTTATGGTGACTTGTATGCAATGTATGATATAGGTGAGCCATGTCGTATAAGGAAAACAAAATGTGATATAGCTACAAAAGAAATATGCAATGAATGTGCTAGAAGAAATAAAGGTAATGAATGTGTATTGAGAGTAAAAGCTCGTCCAGGAAGGTAAGATTGACTATGTATCTCCTCAATCCTGGAATTTTTTCAGAAAACAAAGAAGATTACCACTCACTCTCGTTATCATTCTATGTGTTTGCTCTGAGACAGGTTATCTGCTGTAGATTCAACAAGACGAGGTTCAAAGAGACCTTTATCGCCCTCATCACCTTCGTCTTCATCGAATCAACAATCAACATATCAGACTCGTGACCAGAATCAAAATCGTCCTCATTCTTATACTCAACATCCAAGTCCTTCTAGATCCATCATTCCGGCTGCACCACATTCGATCAGATCAAACGAACATGGATCTCTTTCCCAATTCCATCCAATTGATATTCCAGCTTCACCAGCTATCACTTTCGACATAGACATGGAAGTAAATCATCCTGTATTGAAACCAAACTCACCCATCAAACAGCCTGTATATCCATCTTTATCAGTTGAAACATCTAAAATACCACCTAGTAATGCAATTAGAAATGTCGAGGTTATACTGGAACGTTTAGCTTTTGATCGATTTGGTGGGTATTACATGCTATATTGTCACTTGAGTCATCATGTCAAGTGGCTATCACTTACAATTACAACTTCTTGCCAATGATAGGACTAAGTTTATCTTTAGCAATACCGCCTGAACACGTTTTCTCTATTCGTTCTGCACCTCGCATGACACTAGATCAAATTGGTTTAGCACCTGGAGATAATAATTCTATCATACGTGCACGAGAATGGATAAATTCACATTTCGCTGCTATCCACCATAATACACCTTTCCTAAATTTACCTCAAATTAACGATATTGCAAAGAGATTTTTAGAAGTTCCATCAATTTCAGCATCATCCTCTGGTACTTCAGGACCATTTCTCAGTCATGACAATAACGGTAATCATAAAAAAGTTGGAAATGATGAAGCTGCATTATTATTAGTTATTTTGGCTTTAGGTAGTTTCAGAAGAGAAACATGGGATGAACAACGTAAATCTTATCGTACTTTAAATGCTTCAACCCCAAGTTCAACTACAACAACTGCCCATCATGCTACAAATCAACAACAACCTGATTTACAAGATTCTTATTCAAGTCAGAATCAAACTCAAATAGGTATTATACCTTTGACATTATTCAGATTAGCTCAAGATGAATTAGATGAACTTGAATATCCATCAGAAGCTGCTGTACAAGCTTTATTTTTACTACATACTTTTGTTAGTAATACTTCGATGGGAAGAAGATCAAGAGATTTTGTTGCTAGAGCAATTATGATGGCTCATGAACTTGGACTAAATCGATCTATACCTATGCAACTTGATGTCTCTTTAGCAGACAAATCGAGAGAAAGAATGAAAATGGATCAAGCTGCAACTAGGAGAAGAGCTGTCTTATATCTTTACGTGTATTTCTCTGATGTGTAAGTTGAGCTTATTTGATATGACTGGTTTTTTTCAAGCTTTCTCATTGCTCACTGGTTATATACGATATTTAGCTATTTGGCTGCTCTCGATGACAGTCCACCATTGATCAAAGTACACGATTATTCATCGGATGTATTTGATCCAATACTCAATCCTCGTTCCACATCCGGCTTAGATACACCTTCAGGCTCTTCTACAAGTCTTGGTGCTTTTGTTGATCTTGTTCGCACAGCTGGAGAGATATTAGAATTACTTCATGGAAATAAACATCGACGAAATACTTCATCCTCTACTACAAGTGATGTCACAGGTGGAACAGGAAACAATGATTTAGCAACATTAGAATTAGTTCTTCGATTAGATAGTCAATTGGATCAACTGAGAGATCGACTTGGATCTGCTACATTTGATATTAATCTTGATTCTAATGATAATGTCGATCCTAGTACCAGAGGTATAACAGCTGGGAAATTGTTGAGACAGATACATTATAATTGGTAAGTCAACCGAAGTCGACCAAAACAGAAAAAAAAGCAAAGTTAATGTATGCGCACAAAGGTTTCGAATAGCTGTACGAGCACCTTTCCTAAACCACCCTTTATTAGGACATTCATCGCTCGCTATATGTGCAGATAGCGCTCTATCATTACTGCACTATCACAGATATGTGAGTACCTTCGAGGCCACATCCAAAGTGCCCTGAGTTACTGATATATCTCTTTGACTGTAGGTGATAAATGCCGGTTTACTGAATTTACCTTGGATGCAACTTCGTCGAATCACAACAGCTATTCATGTCATTTTCATCGCCTATTGGAAAGGGGAACTGACCAAAACATCCGCTTCAACCGCTATTGATAATGCTATGATATTGCTGAAAATTCTAAGTGCACGTTGGCAATCCGCTACGAACATAGCTTTATTAGTTGTTGATCTGGCAAAAAGGAGCGGTAAGTCTTTGGAAGTGCCTCTTGATCGCATCGTTGCTAACTATTTTGATAGAAGTGCCTGTTCAACAATATTCTTTTGAGACTGGACAAAATGACCCGGCACAGCCTTTCGTGCAGCACAATGGACCTGCTATCGATCCCTCTGTAATCAATATCAATCCTCCTCCAGACTCTGCAACATGGTTTGATCTGGCTTCAATTTATCCTGAACAAAATCAACTTGATCCAAATAATACCGGTGGTTTATCTCAATTCATGCCATCAGAAGATTTTTCACAGGATATGTAAGTTGCCGCGCTATGACGACGAGTTTCCACCTCGAATGTACTGATCTAAAATATTGTTACTTCTATACAGTTCTAATTGGCTACCTGCTGTAACTACTGGAGATAATGCTTGGCCTGATGATTCGGTCGACTTTTGGACTAATATAATGGGACCTTTAGGCTAAGGGACAAGGCGAATTCAAAGTTGATGTTGTAATTATTGACCAAATGAAAACATTTGAAAGAAAATTTTGTATCATATGTTGTAATCTTATGTACGTCGCATTCAGTTGATGTACAGTTAAATCTTTGGATTCATATTTCTTGACTGAGCCTCATGTCGAGCAACATTCTTAGTAAATGGGATTTGGTAAATTATCGCAACCTCTTGAAAAGGGTAGTCAGATTCCGGAGCTCACTAACGGGACGAAGTAAGTGCAGAGTCGATCTTAGTAAGGATAAAAGAACCCCTTCAGATACTGCAGAGTATGCGAAACCAGATTGAACCGAATTCATGGAAATACAAATTCAACTTTATGCGCGAATCGAGAACGAATACAAGAGTATGTAGCAAAGGAAATATCTATATTTATATTTTAGAAATAAGACTAGCTATATGACTACCTAAAGATTGACAAGTACCTTTACCGCCAATATCTGGAGTTCTAATATTTTCACCACCTGATTCTAAAGCGATCTCAATCGATCTCATCATTGTATCAGCAGCATCTTTAAAACCGAAATGCTCTAACATCATTTGACCTGCCCAAATCATCCCTACAGGATTTGCTATACCTTTACCTGCTATATCTGGAGCTGAACCATGTACAGGTTCGAACAAACTTGGCCAATCACCTTCGGGATTTATATTACCTGATGGTGCAATACCAATTGAACCTGTACATGCAGGACCTAAATCAGATAAAATATCACCGAATAAATTTGATCCTACTACAACATCGAATAATTCAGGTCTTAAAACAAACCATGCAGTTAAAATATCAATATGATATTTATCTACTTTTACATCTTGATAAGATTTTGACATTTCTAAAACTCTTTCATCCCAATATGGCATTGAAATTGAAATTCCATTTGATTTAGTTGCTGAAGTTAAATGTTTTTTAGGTCTTGAATTTGATAATTCAAAAGCATATTTTAAAACTCTATCAACACCTGTTCTTGTCATAATTGTATCTTGAACAACAAATTCTCTTGATGTATTTGGAAACATTTTACCACCAATTGAAGAATATTCACCTTCAGTATTTTCTCTTACAACCCAAAAATCTATATCACCAATTTTTTTATTTGATAATGGACATGGTATACCAGGCATTAATTTACATGGTCTTAATGAAATATATTGATCAAATTCACGTCTAAATTGAATTAATGATCCCCATAAACTAATATGATCAGGTACTTTTTCAGGCATTCCAACCGCACCAAAATATATAGCATCATATGTTGATAATTTTTCTTTCCATCCTTCAGGTAACATTGATCCAGTTTCTAAATATCTTTCACATGTTGCCCAATCTTTAAATTGTTCATCAAGTTCAAGATCAATATTGTATCTATAAATATCCGAAAAAAAGAGGTCATTTTGTCAGCTCACCGTGATTTCGCTTGTGAACACACACCCACCCACACACGTGAAACATAAAAACATCCATGGAGATGATCCTTGAAATCACTGGAGACTCACCTTTCAGCAGCTGCCCTCAAACAAGCCAAACCTTCAGGCATGACCTCTTGACCGATACCATCTCCAGGGATAACGGCTACTCGCAATGATCTAGGTTTTTCGGCGGTGGTTCTAACTGACATGATGGAGATATGTTACTGAGATTGATAGTGCACACACACAAAGGTTCACAGGTTGTTACGTAGAAGGTGAAGTGCTACTGAAATACCCTTCATGTATTATCTTGCTATCTCTTATATATTGTTATATCAATCAAATGGGCAGATGTCCATTCGTTTCAAGATACCTAGTAACGTATGTAGCGGATATACGGATGTATCCTCAGCACCCTAATTCACACTAGTAAAGAAGGTTGATTTCACCGCGATTTCTCGCGGTTTTTACGTTGTGTTTGCAGGATTTCAACGTTCTCGATCTGCTTTTGGCAATCCCATCTGCAGGACCCCATGATCATCTTCATCCGGAACTCACTCGGATAGATGGATATACGGTAACTTCGAGGGCTATATCCTACCCCGTGCATGCTTAATTAACTTTACTAGGGACCCCTGAATCCCGTGAAAAAAAAGATAGCGCTGACTGAAAATGATGTAAGATTGTAGAGGAAGGGAAGGAATGTTTTATCTTGGCGAAACTACCTTAACTTATCTGACAACCATGCTTGTCAAGGATACAAGTAGTCTTACCATTCATCGGTATTTGACAGGGTGCTATTTACTGATCTCGAAGCGAGCTTGTTGTTTGGTAAATACGGATATACTGATTAGATCTCATCATTCTTTTTTTTTTGCTTCGAGAATAGAATATCTAGTGCAGCGGAGTCTACGGTGGGGCCTCCATAAACTACAATACGGAGAAGGAGGGGTGGAAGAAGATTCTAAGAAAAGATATATAAACACATGAAATGATGTTTAAAAGAGTATTGGAAACCCCAGGCAGCTCAAACACCCTGCGATCTCAATCACAACCAACATTCGTTACTGTACTTTATAAACTTATCCAAACGTAATTCATTAAAGGTGACAAGTTATAACAATGCCTACACACCAGATTCAACCAGCTTCAGCTGGACATGAAGTATCTCACAACGTTATTCATGATGATTCAGAAGAAAGATCTTGAGCAACTTGAATTTGTAGAAGCTTCTCCTCAAAGCGTCTTAACTACAGAAGAACAACAATTTATGGACTCTTTTCCACAAGACGCAAGAAATAAAGCTTTTCGTAAAGTCGATTATAGATTAATTCCTATGCTCTCTCTATTATACTTGTTCTCATGTAAGTTGTCATGGTCGTCTTCTCTGAGACCTACTTCAAAGAACAAAAACTTAACATACAGCTCTTTGGATATTTCTTAGATATCGATCGTGCAAATCTCGGTAATGCCAAGATTGAAGGTCTTGTTACAGATCTCAAGTTGACTGGTGTACAATACAACCTTGTATCATCGATCTTCTTTGTTCCTTATTGTTTATTCCGTAAGTCGAGCTTCGCCGCCATATCCAGGACTAGAGTGAAATAGAAAAGAAAAGCGTTGACTTGCTCTTATTATTTACAAAGAGGTACCATCGAATATGATATTACAAAATTATTTCCCAAATAAACCTTCAATGTGGATCACTGTCCTAACCTTATCATGGGGTATGATCATGACTTGTCATGGTGTTGTACAATCTTATTCTGGGCTACTTGTTGTCAGAATTCTTATGGGTATTCCAGAAGCAGGTTTCTTCCCTGGGTAAGTATAATACAAACGACAATTAATCGATAATGGAGTGTCTAAGCTGATCATTCAATATATCAGCGCTCTCTTAATCTGTTCAAGATGGTACCCCAGATCAATCTTGGCTGCTAGAATTTCCCTTTTCTATACAGCTAGTGCCCTTGCAGGTGCAGTATCAGGTTTACTCGCTTTGAATTGCTAAAATGGCGGGTGTCGGTGGATATAACGGTTGGCGATGGATTTTCATCTTAGGTAAATCCACTTCGAGTTATTGATCGTCCAGATCTCTATACTAATTTGTTCGCTGCATCTGGTGTACGATTATAGAGGGTCTTGTAACTGTTATACTCGGTGCTCTGTGTCCATTCATCTTGGTTGATTCTCCATCTACTTCAAAATGGTTGACACCAGATGAACAAAGATTCCTTACTCTTGTTATGGCTGAACAAGATGGTGGAACAAGTGGAAAAGCAAGAACAAGTAGTGTCGACTGGAGATCTTTCTGGGCAGTCGCAACAAATTGGCAAGTTTATTTACAAATTTTCGTTCATTGGTCAAATACTGTACCCAATTATGGTGAGTGAATTGCTACTCCACAGTATTAACGTGTTTCGTTAAGGTAAAAGCTAATCTGCGGTCTTACAACACTTGTTTAGCTCTAAAATTCACTATGCCAACAATCATCAAAGGCATGGGATTTACATCATCAAATGCACAATTATCAACTATACCTGCATATGTAGTAGGAGCAATTTCAGCATTTTTATCTGGAAGATATTCTGATTAATTTAAAGAAGATATCCATTTGTTGCTGTACCACAATTTTTAGTTATAATTGCATTCGTCATAATCTTCCCTTTAGCAGGAAGTATTAAAAAACATATTGGTCCATGTTATTTCGCAATTTGTTTAGCTTGTATTGGATTTTATCCAATTTCACCAGGTGGTACAACTTGGTTATCAAATAATACTGCTGGTCCAGCTAAACGTGCTGTTTCTTTAGCTTATTTAACTGCTTGGGGTGAGTTATCATAAAAACTTTTGTTTCCCTCTATCACTTGATGTTTACTGATTTTGTGCGTATAACATGTATGTAATATTGGTGGATTAATTGGTGGATTTATTTATGTTGATAAAGAAGCACCAAAATATCCAACAGGTTATGGAAGTTCAATTGCTTTTGCAGGCGCAGATTTAGTAGCTGCCACTTTATTAGAATTAAACTTCATTAGAATCAATAAACAACGTGGAAAATTAGATGAAGATGAAATTAGAGAGAAATATACGAACGAACAACTTGTTGATATGGGTGATAGATCTCCATTGTTTAGATATATTCTTTAAGTTAATCGCGCAAATTTAAATGCCTTTCCGGGGATGCTCACACATCTGTAAAGTGGAAGAGATGTTATCGATAGGATTAGAGGTTTGAAGAGGACAGACGTGAAAAACAAAACTACTGATGATGGAGGAAACTATCAAAGATGTGGATCACTGTCATTTCGGGTCGATTCTCATGTATATACAGTCTTCTGTACTGGTCCATCAATTATGTAAGTCGATATGCTTTGGCTATTTCGCCTGAACCTATATAATCCAGATAATGTGCATGTTCATACCATCCGGTACATCGTCACAATTCCGTCCTGTCTATGATTCATTCTCCAATATCACTTCGATCATCCAACAAGACTTCATCATCGCCATCGCCTCTATCTCGTCTAGATAATTCCCTTTCCCAAGCTCTTTTCGATAATTGACCACATAAAGCTGTACGACCTTCTTTATATTTAGCATAGACTAAAGTGAATATTATCAGGAGCCAATAGAAAATGTATGTTGAGCTATGGTATATACACAGAAATCAGTATGGAGCCGAATAGCGGATAATTCACTTCTTTTGTCAGTTCTTGAGAATACAGATAAGATACTCACACAGTCCAAAAGGTACCAGTATTGTTCCAACCTACAACAGCTTGAGCTAATTGAGCAAGATTATCGCCTGAACCAGGTTCAGGATCCCACCAAGTTAAATGCCATATATTACCTTTAACTCTATATGATCCAGGTCCATTTCCAGCTTCAGCAGCTGCTGTACCAACATAAGAAATGAAATATTGTCTTTCAAATGCATATGCTGCTCTTGATGCTAATCCTGCTCCAATCATGAATAATAAAAGAGATGAAAACTGAACAAATTTCGTTAATGATAATGGTGTTGTTGAGGAAAATAGTAAATATGCTGGATAAAACATATAAATGTTGCACATCAGTGTTTCACCTTAGAAATTATATCGTATATATCGATCAAAATTTGACTTACCTATCGTTCCACCAACTAATAAACCTCCTAAACCTCCACCGGCAACAGCACTTCCTTTTTCACTTAAACCAATTCCACCCAAAAACACTACACCCTCCAGACCTTCCCTTAAGACAGTTATGAATGGTAATCCAAATAAAATAGCAGTAGCTTTGTTTGCACGTCGATGTCTATTTCCATGTGGATGTGGATGGTTTTTAGCATGTTCAGAATCTGATTCGGAATGTGAATGATAGGCTGATAATAATTTTAGACGCCATTTAACTTGAGCATGAGGTAATCGCAAGAATGCTAATGACATCACTAGGATTCTGTGAGAGCGAAAGATTGAGTCAGACTGGAATTTCGATTGTGAAATCACGATGTGTCATTAGAGTTATCACAGACAGTTACTCACAAGATGGAAGCTAAAGCACAAAAACCTCCTTCCCATAAGTTCTCTGCATCTTGCCATAAATCATGAGTATATGTGTAGAACTACGTTTTGTCAGTAACACTATCTATTCACTAGAGTACCAAGAGTATCTAAAAATTTAATGGACAAAGATATGTACTTACAACATATAGGAAGATAGCACCTATTGCCATAGCTACTGTACCACCTAAAATTGCTCCACTCCAAATTTGAAATCTCATCTTTTTAACTATTTTATCTTTTTCTTCTGAAATTTCTTCAACTTCATCTAAATCATCTTGATCAATTCTATTCGACCTTATTCCACCTTCGATAGGTGGTGTTAACAAAGATTGATTTTCTATAGCTAAATTAGGTGTAGATGATCCTGGTGGAGTAGTACCATATGTACCATTTTTATACTGTGATGATAATAATTCCTGTGATGATCTTGCTGAATCTTCTGATTGTCTTACTCCACCATCATAAGTTGGATTGCTGTACGATTGTCTTCGTGATGCAGGCAACGATCTCGTTATCGGCTGTACTATTGAAGGTACTATCTGAGATATAAATCCAAGTAGAACAGCGACTGAACAATATAATTATCAGTAAATCATAGGAGTTTGTAGCTCACACATAGGAGCAGCTTACTGATTATACCTGCTTCTAGAGATTCTCGAAGCAATATGAAGAACGCCACGGGCTATAATTATCATTTGTTTAATGTGAGTCGAATTCGAACTTAGATGGACTATACATACCGAGAAGTAATCTGTCAACGCCATTCTATTGTAACTGTGACACCTTTTCTTGACCCCTTGCACCCTTTTGAGTATGTATTGTGTATTTCAGAACTATTCCAGCCGTATTGATAGGTTCTGTTACGGGGAATGTTGTTCAGCTACGAAAGTACCGACAAGTGCTAAAATAATAATCAAAAAAAGCCAAGAAATCTCTCATGTTCACGCATGGTGCTATCGATCTTCAACTTGTCAACTTTCCGATGCGGCCGATATAGGCGCTGGCGGCGAACTCCGAATAACTTTCAGTCGGGACTACTTTTTTTGCTTGTGGCATTTGGAATTCTTCGTGTAGGAGGGCCAATTTATGACTTTTACCTACAAAGTGAAAGTTGATATAATCTTAGAATGCAGTTTTGATGTGAAGACTGAGGATGCGGCTGCCAAAGCAAAATCGTACCTAGGGCTGTAAATTGATGATTACAACTGATATCATCCCTTCTAGCTCAACTGCGTTTGAGTAGAAGTCCGCGTTCTGTCATGTCAGAAAGCCTTACTACAAATACATAGAACAAAACAGCACAACATGAGTGATCGAGGGAAGGCTATCATAGTGATGAAAGTGATTCTCTTTGAGAATGAAGAACGCATTATTTTCGTTCAAATGTGTTTTTTTTGTATAAAATGGTCAAGAAGCATTTTGTACTTTGCCTATAAATAGCCTCTATTAGATCGATGAGGTGTGAAAAACTCTAAAAGACAATTATGGGTAATTTTTAAGCTAAAAATTCCGATCAGTCCTCGGCCATCCACGTGTTTTCCTTGAATTTGGGAATGGCCGAGGTAAAGATGATGTAAAGGGTACCTTAAAAATGACTGTAAATAGTAAAAGCTAAAGGCTGAGATATACAAATTTCCCTTATCAGTCCTCTTCACATTTACATATTTTGGGTTGCATATGGTACAGGGTTTATGTACTCCTTCAGATCCTCTTCTTACTCTAGCTAGAACACAATTTGATCTTTACTAGCTATACTTGCATTTACGGGCAAGGCAGTGCCTCCACTTTTGCTACGATACTTGTACCTTTGGCTTTCAATTTGGTAGTCTAGTCAACTCAATCGTGCCGGTTTTCATACAACGACAACACAGCGTTTCTCATCATTGTTAAGCCGATTCATAGCTTCTCTTATTACCTTTTTTTTCTCATATCGCCTTCTTCCATTTCTACCATTCATAACAGCTGCTCGTATACTCCATACCCCATCTCCACCTTTTCGCCAACAACACCCCTGAGCGATTGATACAAGATATTACCGGAATCATAGCGGAGTGACAATATCAACGTTTCAGAGCCGGAACACCTCCAAATCCGAGCTTTTTTCCATTTTCATTTCAATTATCGATCTCTAGCATCGCAATTCTCTTTGTTTTCACCACAAACACAACAATTCGAACTCCCGGCATCATTCACCTCATTCTTCAATAATCTAGCATATGTGCCATTCACTTATGATCATATAGTATATCTCGAGGAATTGAATTCAACATGCCGTCCCATAATCCCCGGTTGCCCGCGCATTTGACGGATTTGTCTATGCCTCCTCCTCCCGATAAGATTATACCTATAGATACTGCAGCACCTTCGACTTCTTCAAATAATGCAGATGTCGCAGGTGTACTTAGAAGAAATCAAGCTTGTTTGCAATGTAGAAAGAGGAAATTAGTGAGTTATATCAGGCAACAGATCGTAGAGGAATATTACTGATAAGACACGTTTGTAATCAGAAATGCGATGCTGTACGTACTACCGCTTATCGGTGATTCATCAGAAGTCATATGGCTAATATCCCATTCTCATAGGCTCGACCACATTGTGCAACTTGTGTTAGATCATATCGTCATCTTCTGCGGACATCACCTAAGAGTAACCCCGTGCTATGTTGCGATTACGATGATGGAGGAAGTCATCATCATGATGAGGGTGATAAGGGAGAGAAAGGGTCAACAAGCAAATCACCAGCTCAAGAAACACACGAAGAAGAAACAGCGGGGGGTAAAAAGAAGAGAAAGGCGAACGGAGAAGGAAAACGTAAAAAGAAGGATGAGGAGTTTGAGGAGGAAAGAGATAGATTAACGAAAAAAATTGGTAAGTTACGAACTCAGGTTCTAACGCAGGGCTTTAGAGGAGAAACGCTGACAATCTGGTGTAGAGGAATTGCAAGCTCAACTGACTCAGAATCTCCAAAACATACCTCAAGGACAATCAACAACGCAATCAGTGCCACCAGCTCAGAACATACCTCAGCCTAACCGGTCTTTCTCAAGCTCTTCCAACTTTGCACAAAATGCTATGTCCGCACCTTCACCCACTGCATTCCTGGAGATGCTTTCTTCCGCAGCTTCGTCTCAAATACCTAAAGAACCCACCAACATCGATGATACAGCCGCTGAAGGTACTTCAATGACTGATGGACCATTCTGGGGTGGGGGGCAATTGGATTTCATCGATGGTATACCGGAATTACGATTCAAACCCATGTTCATGTTTGATCACAGTAAAAACCAGTCCGATTCTTCTGCTGTTAGAGGTGATCCTTCACCTGGTGTGCAATCGGAAGAATCGAGAAGATCAAGTTTGCAAAATGCGACTCCAGGAACAGGAGGAGATTCGTCTTCTCAGAGTACGAATATACTATCACCAGGTGGAGTATTCAACTTTTCACCTGGGCCAGCTACGAATCTTATGTCTAGCTGGCCGCCTGCACCAGATCCTGTTACTGGTAACCTTGAACCCAGTACTAAAGTGGATGGGCCATGGAGAGCCGTAGAAACAGTCGAAACTATTTTGACAGCTAGTATGAATGCTGCTCAGAATCAAGCTCAAAACCAACAGAACTTTGGAGGAGATTCAATTATGGAAACGGAAATTAATCTAGACGGATTACAAGCTGGATTGGATGCTGCCATGCAACAGCAGCTATTAATGGATCTCTTCTGGCCAGGCTGGCCAATCAATCTTCCAGAGCCAAATGTTGTCAATGATCTGTGAGTCGTTTGTTGCCTTGATGAAAACGAAACTTTACTAACCAGCGCTTGTGCAGAATTGAAGCGTTTTTCGACTTGGTACCGAATTTACCGAGGGTATTGCACCGTGCAAGATTCCTATCGCGAATGGCTTTACCACCTACTCATACCAATTTCCCACATCCATCCTTGATCCATGCCATTTGTGCGGCAGCTGCAGCATGGTGTGCACCTGAATTATATGAGAAATCAGTTAGAGGAAAAGGTAGAGATTTCTTCGATACTGCCGGCATGGGAATGTACGGTACAGATGTATTAGAGGGAAAAAACTCAAAAGCCAATTTGACATTTGGATTGCGACAAGCTAGTTTCGCGAAGGAAGCTGTTACAGAAGGATTGAATACTGGTAACAGATTATTCGACGTTGTTCGAGCTATGGTGCGTTATATACAATTTGTTCGTATGATGACTACGCTGACACGCTTTGGTTGTTAGATCATACTGGAACGAGTTTTCATTGATGATACAAGGTAAGCGTAGCCTACCGTTACACGTATTTGTCACTAACAGAGATTCTATAGAATGCTGGAATGTTGGGCATATGGTGGTCTCGTTGCTAGAATGCTTCTGCCATTAGGGTTGAATGTCCGGTCCGCAGAATTATCGCTCAAGTCTGTGATGCTGCCACCGCCAGCGGATGCGCTCGAAAGGGAAGAAAGAAGAGCTGCTGTGTGGATGGCCTTCTACCATGACACCGTTAGTCTGCTTTGACTCGATAATTTGGACTCCTTCTAACTACCTTTTCGTAGATTGCTAGTGCTGCAAGTGGTTGGGGGACATCCATGTCCCTTGATGAACTCACCGTACCTTTACCTGTATCAGCTAAGGATTTTGACGATGGAAATGACCATATGCAGGCAAATCCTCAGGATCTTGAATCTCCGGACTTTTGGGTGAAACACCCGGTGCCGGATTCTTTCGTGATGACAATCAAAGGTGAGTTATTATCATGTCCCTTTTGGCCAATTTCCTTACTGACAAAATCGGTTAGCTACTGTCTTGTTAAACAGAGTCAACAAATTTGCTAGGCGATGGAAGAATCGACATATGAAGGATAACGACGATTTTGATGGTTTGAACAGATCGGAATTTAGGGAAATAGCGAATGCTATCGCTTGCTTCCAGTGAGTGGATCCTGACATCACTCTGCACAGACTATATACTGATTTATACTCTTAGAATGAGTTTCCCGCCTTCCCTAAGAAATGTGGGGAAATTATCGCAAAAAAAGGCGCTCGATATCGATCTTATCGTAAGTTAATCGCTCGAAGCTCAATGGTATGACGCTTACATCTCGCACTCAGGCCGCTCATATGATTCCCCATGCAGCGATAATATGTCTACACGAGCCTTTTGCAGACCTCAATGATCCCAGCGATCAAGCTGTTCGACGGATGCTAGGTGCCACTCAAGCGATCGTTTCCATCGTTCAGCAGTTGGCTAGTGTTGTGGGAATGAACGGTTCGAATTTCACCTCGGTTATGCATTCTTCGGCTTCGGTGTAAGTGATTCGTAGTCGGTGGAAATGGCACAAGCTGATTGTAACAATCATTAGTTGTCTTGTAACTTCCGCAAGAACATCTCTGCTCTTCCTTCGACATGCTCTGAACATTGGAGACATGGCAGCAGCTCAGTCACATCGAACCGACTGTGAGATGATCCGGTAAGCTGCACAACTTTTGCGAACCTGCGATTTTAAGCTAATTTACAATTGACCTATGCAGAATGGCTCTCAGTCAATTTGGCTTGAAATTCAAGATCGGCCATCATCATTCACAGCTCATCGAGTACTTTTTGGATAGAGCGACCAATCCCACGTATGAGAAACTACAAGCGCATTATCCTGATCACCCAAGGTCCGGCGCGTAGGTTGGATTAACTGTTCTTACAGTATTTGCGCTAACTATCATTTGTAGACCGGAACTTACTCCAACGTCCAACTTTGGGTTGTGCGTTGCCAATGCCCTCAATATCAAACGAGGCTTCTGGCGAGTACACATACAGACCGCATCGGCAGGTGCCTCACCATTTGGTTCAACACCAGAGAGTATGGGAAGTGGAAGTCATGCCTCTCGACCACATGCAAGCTCTAGCTCAAGTGTTAGTCATCAATTATCCGATGCTGATTCGCCGAATCATCCTCATGATGGGCCGAAGAGTCAACAACAGACGTTCCGTCAAAACACAAGCAATGAGGCTATGGAAACTGATTCACCACCGAATGGGGTCCCCTCTAAGAATAATTCGGGCGTGAATACGGAAGCAGGAAGGTGGCAGGCTAATAAGACTACTAGTGGAACGCAAGGACCGCCGAACACACAAGAATATCAATTTGCAGGTCTTGCTTTCCCAACAAATGATCCCTCGACTGCTGAAAAACAAGCAAAGTTGAATGAATACGGTCTATGCGATTTTCCTCGGCCTCGACCTCCCCAAAAGCAAACATCGTTGAACTCTGCTAGCAGTGGAGAAAACACCAGTGGTTCTATCAATAATAGACATCCGTTGATATCCCCCGCAACCAAATCAATGGAAGACCGCATCATTCAAGGTAGACTGGATGGATACTTCGCGGAAACAGGGATCTGGACAGTTGATGATAAAGCTAGTCAAATGAATAATCAGCAAAATCAGAATCAGGATGCACGCGGTGGTCTAGGTCATCAACAGCCAGAATTCGATATCAGTGCACCACCCGGGGTCACACCTGTTTCGCAAGAAATGAAAGACAAGATACAAGCGAGACATCAGTTAAAAGATGGTCAATATCCGGTATGGATGAATACCACGGAAGAGGAATTGTTAAGTGATGCTAAGAAGCAACAACGTAAACCGTCATTCAACAGCAATAACATCAATCTCAATCTCAACACGAACAATATACCTCCTGCTTCGTTCTGGCAAGAGGCAACGAATGAACAATTGTACATGAATAATTTAAACCCTAATTCATTCAATACAAGTGGAATGGGTGGTAATAATTTTGGTATGTCTTCATCGACCAATCAAGCTTTCAATAGTATGTCAAGTAATTTGACTAATAATAATCATGGTAATGATAATAATAGTGGAATGAGATTTGATACATTAGATCCTGAGATTGAAGCGAAATTCTCGAAAATCAAAACAATAGGTAAAGATGGACACCAACATGTAATCCAGAATTTAACACAAGAAGACATTATGATTGAAATTTGTAAAAATGGGAATTTACCTACAAATAATAATATCGGTTATAAAGAGGGACAAAAAGAACAAGGTAGAGTTGGGGATATGTTGAGGAATTTTTATGATATTCAGGATTAAAGAAGATGTTGTTCCTTTGGTAGTTCAGCGGAAGGAAAGGGTTTGCTAGGGGGATATTTGCATTTTCAACTATCGTGATCGAGCTTGTCTCAACCATGTGATTTTTTCGCAAATATCGTGTATTCGCGTGTCTTTTGTTCACATATTCAGCTACTCACCAATCCATTCTTTTTACGCGAATCGTTATTACATTGTACTTGTACCCTATATATGTTGTCATTTTTCTGATTTCGGAATTATCAGATTTACTCCCCTTACTTCGAATTCTGTAGATTCAAATATAATTCACCTTTCATCAAGTTATATTGTATAGTCCGTTTTTTTATGATAGATGAGATGAAATATGCATGAAATGAGCATTACATCCAACAGCGCTCAGTAGGCGCATGCACAAGTAGCTTTCTTTCAGACTACGGCATCGCATCGCAAAATGCTTGAATGAATTAAAAGAGGTATCAATTGGTTACATGCTGATATACGAATATGACTATATATGAAGACTTAAACATACTACTACAAAAAGGTTTGGATACAATATATACACAACTCTATAATCTATGATATACACAATGTCGAAAACAATTACTGAAAAACAGTACAATGAAAACTTTAAGAGAGGAATAATGGGATATTTCGGGGTCCGAATCGGATTGTCCATAATGAAGCATTCACAAAATTGACTTTTAGAGTAAACCTAATAATTTAGGTTCTCTTGAAGGATCAAAATGTCTCTTTTCCTTCTGGATTTGTTGTTGCTGCTGTTCAATAGCATTAAATCCAGATTGTTTCGTAATTTGGTTAATTTGTGAAGTTGTTTTACTTCTATTATTAGGTGGTAACTGACCTTGCTCATTGTCCACATGATGAGGTATTAAAGGTGAGGATTGGATATGTTGGTTACTATCTAATGAAGGTCTGTTGTGTAAAGTAGATGTTGAAGGTGGACTTGATGATATTGAAGTAAATCCACCACCGAAAGGTCTACTTAATGATAAAGATGATAAGAATGATGATCTTCTTGATGAACCTATCAAGGTAAGAAGATTATTGACAGGTCAGTTGAAAAGGAGCTGCCGGGAATGATCGCATGAAGTACGATAGGCAACAAAGTTCAAAAAGGAAACTTACTATTTACATCACCATAACCGAATGACTTTCTTCTCTCTTCAGGTGTTTCCCTTTCATCTGATCTATCAAAACTATGTGTACCACTTTCAAAATTTGATAAAAGTTGTTGTAATTTATTTTCAAAAAAATGACCATCAGGCTCATGATGTGATGTATGTGGTGGTGTACCATTTGGTGTAATCAAAGCTGAACTATTAGAACTTGAATCATGATGATGTGTTCCACCAAGGAAGTTTGCGGAAGACGAAGAGGCGAAACCTAATGATAAGGCTCTAGGTTTATTGGATGTTGGAATTGGTTGTGCTGACATCTTGATTATATGTTATGATATAAGTTGTACAAAAAAGTGTGTTACTGTGATTTAAGGGAAGTATGTGATATTGAAAATTACGGAAATGATAAGATGATAGTATGGCTTTATATAGCTGTTGAAATTACACGAGATCAGATTGTCAGCTTACGATTCTAGGTTGAGATCTGATGTGATGCAATGACAAGATTGTGCGGCGTATGATGGAATAGGATAATTAAAGGATGAATATATAACTAAATTATATGATGATAAGTGGAGTGAGAAGATGAGATGGAAAGAACGTAAAAGTTGCAAATTGAAAGGACTTTATATGAGTTATATGAGAAGAGAAGAGAAGATAAAAGTTGGGTCAAAGGTATCTTAATACTGCTTTGATCGATATATATATATCCACCATGATTCAGAGAGGAACAAATGGTATGCTCAAGCAAATCACAAAGATAAATCATAGCGCTTCACCCCGTATTTCACAGAGTGCTACATCCCCCACTTATATCTTGTATTCTGATACGACCTCTTCTTCTTATCTTCTCATCCCAATCTATGAATGTAAGAGGTACAAATCGACTTACTCGATGACTTTACTATCCTAACGGTCTATCTGATATCTATATTAATGCGATGTAACCTTTCCGAATCGGATCAAAACGTTGATATAGGGGTCCTTTGGTCCTTTGAGCTGAATGCTATGTTGTTCGATCCGTGCGTTGAATGAGGTGCTTTGTTTCAGTATGTTATTGTAGAAGATATCCGACTCGACAAACAATTATATTCAATTAATTACAGCAATCGAGTGAGATACATTAAATAGGGTTGTTTGATAAGAAGAACATACACCATACTGATAACAAAAATCCCACTTGAGATTTCGATAAGACCATTTTCAAGATTGTCGGTCTCAAACTGAATCTTTTGTTTTTGTTATTGTGACGATGAGTTATATTATCTCGGGCATCCGTTATATCACGTGATAAATTACCTATTTCGGCTCTTTCGGATTACTACTAGCATGTTAAGATGAACTGAATAATACGTCATAATCATAGATATATACCAGGTGATTCGAACGAATCGTATTGGTCTAGATTCATAGCGCATAAGTTATTACAAGGAAACAAAACTTGGAAATATAACATCTCTCTCTTCAACTCTTTCTGTCTAGTTTTCAATATATCAATCAAACAAACTATACTTTCCATCAATTTACACATTCAAGCCAACACCAACATCAATACAATCAAATACAATGTCCGTCCTTAGATTACAAGCTTCAAGATTAATCAGACCAGCTTCAGCTCCTTCTGCTAGAGTGTGGAGTAAAGGTTACGCTTCTAGTGTACATGGTAACGATCCAAAAGTGAGTAGGAAAGATATTGTACCAGATAGATGAGTGGAAGGCAATCTAGTACTATGGAATATCATGTACACGATGGAGTCAGAAAGAGGTAGTGGTTTGCTGTTTTATACGTTAATTTTCACTGGCTATAGGCAGACCAACTATCTCGGCTATTTTAGCGAGATTTGTTAAATCCTTAGTATATAGCTAACCTCTTTCCATCTCTTACTGTAGATCATTGAAGAAGAGAAACAAAGAAATTTATCAGGAAACCAAGACTCTTCTGCTCCTCATAAAGAACATGCTCCAGGATGGAACGAACACCTCGCTGTAAGTCATCAGTCTTACTGCATGATAGTGATAAGCTGGAGTGTAAACTCGGATGACAATTGACGGTATAATATTTTGTGTTCCTTTTTGTGCTACCTGTAGTCCGATTCTGAAGCTGCTGTAAAGGTTAGTCCAGTTTTATTATAAGGCATAATACTTTCCATCATCTCTTCGCCAAACGCATACAACTTACAATGAATAGATATCTTTCTTAATTGATCGTTGGATTCTGACTATTGCTTTATTGTCCTACAGGCCGATCAAGCTACAAAACCAGGAAAACCAGGAAAAGATCTTCAAGATGCCACCGTTGAACGTGAGTAACACAGTCAGCTTCGAAGAGGGGTAATGCACAACATTCATCATACTGACACAAACGTTTCTTTTTCCCCTAATCCTCTTTTTCCATTCACTATGTTCATGCCGGCGACATGTAACAGAAACCCACAAAAAACATCATTAAGCTCGTTTGAAGGATTGTAGCATCACTGTAACATGGATTGGATTTGGGGTAAACGGTCAGAAGGAATCAATTTAAATAAAAACACAAGCATGAAGTCAATAGTAAATATATTAAATCAAGTATAAACAAGAATCGTCAAGCATGAATGCCATTGTTCTCATCTTATTACCATTGATCATGACGCTAACAATAGTCTTGAAATCCACTGCATGCGACTTGAATATGAACCTCTTTCAGGATCAGCTGATTGTTGCATGACAGATAATTGACTGCGCTGAGAGAAAGCGAATAACCTCAACTCGCTATAAGTTTTTCTAAAATCTGGTTGTTTTCATCTACGGCCATAGAAGGTAGAAAACGCCGCCTCTCGTCCGCTCGGCGAAGCTTTAAGCTACCTATCGCTCGGTTAGTACCAAGGTGGGGGACCACTTGGGAATCCCGGGTGCTGTAGTTTTTGGAAGACTCGTGATGAAGCTCGGACGAAGGAGTGGGTGGGTCTTGAGTGATTTTGAACGAGAGAGTGAGAATTATAATACAATGTAGATCACAAAGAAAGATACAGGGATTATCCAATTAACTGAATTTTCCGTTAATTTCGGTACTTTTTGTGTGCGCTAGACTGCTCCCGGAGGATGGAGACGTGCGCATCATATACGTGCTTTTACAATTCATACGATGTGTTTTGTTTTCTCGTGTGATACATGCTGTACTCGTACAATCAGGACAAGGTGGTAAAGAGTGGAAAGAAGCTCAGTTGGCGTTACCTGATCACATACAGACACGCAAGTTACAGGTCACTTGATAATTGAATTGATTGAATTGAAATTACTTGTAAAGGTACAAAAGGTTAAATTGATATTCTGCATTCTGCATCTCGGGTAAATGTGACAAGTTGAATAAGCGGTCAATGCATAATGCATAGGTTGACGAATCATCATCTTGCATATTCATAATTTCAACTCTATACATGTCCCATTTTGTCTTCTTCTCTTTAATATACATATACATCTCACAACAACTAGTGACATCTTATTGACATAATCCTCCAATATTGATCCTCTAAATAATACCAAAGTAGCCGATCAGAATGGCAACACAAGAACAAACGCTCAAACCGCTCACTAGAGATGAAGTAGCCAAGGTGAGTACAGTCCTCATGAAATTGCAGTCTATCCTGGTTTATGATACTGATCGGTAATATGTCGCTTTTCAGCACAACAAAGCTGGAGATCTTTGGGTTATAGTGGATTCCATAGTCTATGATCTATCGAAGTTTGGTAATTTACATCCTGGTGGAATTGGTGTATTGTTAGATGAAGAAGTTGGTGAGTTTTTAGTTTGTTGATCGGTTAACCGGTAACACAATCTGTTCGCCTCTATTTTGGCTACGTGTACGCAATGAACAGAGTTGATATTGTTGAATGGCTCGAAACAGCTGGTCAAGACGCAACAACAGTATTTTATGGACTGTAAGTATGCATGAGGCGATAGATGTCTCCAGGCGTTTTGTGTCGGCTAATACCTGTAACAAAACTCAATCATAGTCATCGTTCAGAAATCTTACTTAGACCACAATATCAAAGATTAAAGATTGGTCAAATTGAAGGAGAGAAACAGTTAATCAAACATATGCAACCTGGAGATATCTCTAGAGTATGTTTACTATTCATGAAACAGCTTCACATGTTTTGATGGAAATGTTAAAGCTGATTGACGCTATATATGTCATTCAGGTACCTTATGGAGAACCAACATGGTTAACACCGGAGTTCAAATCACCTTATTACAAAGAATCTCATAGGGCGTTACAAAAAGGTCAGTATCTAACGTTAATCTGCGAAATCTAAGGAATCACTTTGAACGAGATGAGAAAGCTAATTGGTAGATATGATCATGTAGTTATGCGTAAATTTGTCGATGAGGTAATTTACCCCGATGCGCAAGCATGCGAAGAATCCGGTAAAAGAGCAAGCAAGGAAGTCCTGGAAGCTATGGCGTGGGCTCTGCATTCTCACGACAAATATGGTGAATTAAGCTGATCGTAATGATCCCCAAATAGGAAAACAAATTTAAATGCCATGAGATTGGGACCAGGTAAACACTTACATGGGAGAGAATTATTCGGCGGTGTAGTTAAAGGAGAAGAATTCGATTATTTCCAGTAAGCATACCCTTAGTCATTCATGTTTTTAGAAAAGTCTTGGTAACAGGGCCCCCTCCCCCTCCTCTCCTTTCTCTCCTAGCGAGCTTGTCCTTAATCAAGAGGTTGCGCGAATGGGGGCTAGAGGTTATGGCGATGGTTTGAACGCAGGCATGGTGATCGGTTTACCGCCAGTTCTCAATTTCGGACAAGAACCATTGCGATCGAAAGTAGTTGAGGAAGTATTCAGTGGACAGAAGGTGAGTATTCTCAGCTATGTAGCTAACGTGAGGGTTTTGGCAGTTGAAATTGACATTCTCAAACCTCCTATAGGTTATCTCATTAGCTATCTCTGAGGCTTTCGCTGGTTCAGATGTAGCCAATCTAAAAACTGCTGCCACCAAAAGTGAAGATGGTAAATTCTGGACTATAAATGGTACTAAGAAATGGATTTCGGGCGGTATGCATTCTGATTATTTCGTAAGTGATTTAGCTGTATTGTCTAAAATTTGACAGAGCTGATTAAGCTCGCTTTATATCCGTAGACTGTTGGCGCCAAGGTATGTGCTGCACTATCAACGCGTCAGCCTCTAGCTAAATCACCTTTATCCATAGACCGAAGGGGGTCTTACAGCATTCCTTGTGCCCCGAGGCGAAGGTGTCGAAACCAAGCAAATCAAGACCTCTTATTCAACTGCTGCAGGAACAGCTTACATCACAATCGATAACGTTAAGATCCCTGCTGAGAACATGCTTGGTCCTGAAGATGGAGGTCTTTTGGTGATCTTGTCGAACTTCAATGTGAGTCAGCCACAGTGTTTGTCGAAGAGACTATAACTGAGCAGACGAGTCTACAGCACGAAAGATGGGTGATGTGCTGTGCGAGTGCTAGAAGTTCAAGAATGGTTGTTGAAGAATGTCTCAAATGGGCAGCGCAAAGACAAGTTTTCGGCAAGCCATTGCTCGCTCAAGCCGTTATTCGTGCAAAGTAAGCGATACCTCATGTCCGTCCATCTAAGAGCTATGGCTAACACATGGCTCGACCGCAGATTCGCGGCAATGATCGCTAAAGTCGAGGCGATTCAAGCATGGCTCGAGAGTGTTACCTACCAGATGAACAACATGACTTATAAAGAACAATCACGAAACCTTGCTGGGTAAGTTTAGTTTTTAATGCATCAATACCTTCCATGAACATAAAGCCCATTTTGCTAATCCATTACATGCCCTCATGTAGACAAATTGCCTTCCTGAAAATGCAATCAACCCGATTCGCAGGCGAGATTGCCGACGATGCTGTGAACATCTTCGGAGGTAGAGGTTTAACCAAAACTGGAATGGGTAAATTCATTGAGCAGTTCCAACGAACTCAAAAATTCGATGCTATATTAGGTGGTGCAGAAGAAGTCTTGGGAGATTTGGGTGTAAGACAAGCGTAAGTCGAGACCGCTTTCATGCGTTCGTTTACGATGCTAACGTAGTTTTATTACTTGTTATCAGGATGAGAAAGATGCCTAAGGACGTCAGATTGTAATTGACCTTCTGCTATTTCTGCCATGGCTGATCATAAGTTTGTATCTTCTGTTTTCCCGTTAAGGCCTAGCCTATGTTCATCTCGTGTTAAGTAGTAGCTTGTATATCCTCTTTCTGTACATATTGTCATGTATCATGTATCTGAGTTAAATGTGGATTTTGGTCGTGGAACCTGATTTTGCTTTGTATTGGCTTGGATTTCATTGCATTTTTACTCATTTGTGTTGTATACTTGCACAAATTTACATTGATTGCCCAGGGTTGGTCGTAAGCCCCCAGTTCAATTCTGGGTCGGGGCACATTGTTGTGAGAAAAGATATTTACATTCACCACCTTTTGCCTCTGAAATTTTGATCGAAGTTTCAAGTTTAGTGCCCATCAAATCAACTCAGCTATACAAGGTTCCACGGAGAAGCAGCCTACTTGTTCCTTATATCACCTCTCTTATCCACAAGAACAAAGCATCCGTTGCATTGGCTAAATGCTCGATACACATCAAATTGGTTTGATGTGGCACTTTAAGTTGATGACACAAACATCTTGCAAGACCTCACATAAAATGATTTTTGCACTTATCTCACCGTTTTTTTAAGCATTTTGAATACGAGAAAACAAAAAGGAGATCGACAATCGACCTTAGACTATCCAAACAGGGCACAAAAAGCAGTGCCCCGACCCAGAATCGAACTGGGGGCTAAGGATCGCGCCTGTATTCAGGCTCACATCTTATTACGTAATATGAGACCTTCGCTTTAACCGACTAAGCGATCAGGGCAAGCGATGAAGGAGCTTGTTCGAAGCTGTAATCATTTGGAAGGTGGTAGTAAACATGCGGTGAAAATCAAGCAAATACAGAATCAAACTAGGTCTCTTCCATCAAAATCGGTAGAGCGCAAGTCATAGATCAGACAACAAATAAAACTACAAGAAATCATCGACGAAACACCAAAGTGTTGAGCACACCTTCCCCAATCACACTCATCTTCCTCCGTTACACGTTTGTAGGATCAATCCTAAATCCCATATTTGCAACACTCCCGGATTCACCATCTCTTGAAATAGACGACCTTGTGGCCAGAATTGCACTCGACTTAATGGGACGTAGACGACAGTCCAAAACATCACATCACTTGTGGATATATTCATTACACGGAACTGGACTGAGTTCCACTTGTTTGTCATGAAGAATAGAGTTTACCGCTTCGATTGACTAGGCGATCGAGGCGAGATTGAGCTATACAAGGGATGCCACTGAATTTCAGCGATGTAGCTGGTATATGAGTATGGGGTGTGCTCTTAAGATTGAAAGCGTAGAGCACAGTCGTCGAAAAAGGTACTTCTGCACGCATTTCTGCACGCATTATCAAGTACAATTGCCCTGTTTGAGATTATCGTACCAAAAAATAGCTTGATTCCCATAACGGATATATACAATGTTGCATGTCTATCAATATTGTACATCATGTCTCACCAAAGCAACCGAGAAACCCCAGCAAACCTGAGCATTTAGCGGATGGTTTAAGCCATAGGCTCATCCCCATTTTCAGCTTCTTCCATAACTCCAACTTCCCATTCTCCACTTACATCCCATCTACTACCTTTTGCTTTTGCACTCAGGTATTTTGTGAATTTCATTACACCTGGATCTCTCAAAACCAATAACAATTTATTGAAACTGACTGGCTGAGTTAACAAAGGTCCATCGTCGTCATCATCACCATTGTCAGAATCAGAATCAAAATCTGAAGGTGAAAATTGATCTGGATCAAATTCTAATTCAGTTCCATTTATTGATATTGATGGTCCATCAGCTTTGTTATCACCATTTGTTGTAGCTGGTTCAACAGAATGTGGTTTATGCGTATTATGATGATGATTGAGATTTTGATTTGTTCCTGTTGCTGTAGCTGCTTCAACCGGATGTGGTTCTTCTTTATCGATCACTTCTTCAACAGGTTCTTCAGCAGCTAACTCCTTCTTTTCTTGATTTGGTGCGACACTTTCAACAGGTCTAACACCTTGATTTTCAGATGCTTCTAATTTAGCTAATTTCTTAGCGTGAGATGATTGATATACAGCTGGATCTTCACCTTCATCAGGTGCAGCAAGGTAACATTCCCAACCTCCGTGATCCATTAATGTTTCTTCCTCATCAGATCCAGATGGTACATCAGCCCACCAAGTAGCACCGAATGATACATCTAATCTTGCTTCTCCTCTACTATCTTCACCGTTCGCTAAGGTATAATCAAGACCTTTTCTAAATCGACGACCTTCTGCTCTGTATCCTAATGGCGCTAGCGATGAAACGACTGATAACCATGATCGGAAAGCTTCGGAAGTGAAGAGGACATTGTGGATGGATTGGAATACTGGTGTACTTGATGATGTACCGGTTATATTGAGGTATCGATGTTTGGATGCTGGTCCTTGTATAACCCATCCATCGCCTTCACCAAGATCCTGAGCTGGGATCAAATCATTTGGGTAATCTCTCTTGTCGATGCCTTCGGTTTCAGCTTTGAGTTTGGCTGCTACGCCAGGCGCAAGGAAGTTATGTAATACGATTTCGGAAGCTTCGGCGAATTGTCCAGAAAGCTTTTCGAGTGTAGCTACGGTAAGATAGGATGGTGCGATGAAGTCGGCCAAGAAGGTGAGATCTGATGGTTTGAGACCGGCTGGAGGTTCAGAACCGTAAGGAATAAATGGAAGGGAAGGTGCAGCAGTCTGAGGATTCCAGTTGGTTAGCATAAGGAGAAACCAGAGAAGATTTGCAAATACATACGATTTGAGCCAATGAACTGAGTTCTGCCTTCAATTTCTCCTTGTCAAGGGGTTCGTAGCCTTCTTCGTCTTTTGTAGGTCTATGGAACCTGTAAAAGCGATATGTCAGATACAAAGCTGCTATTCCTGACTTTTCTATGCGACTTACCAGCCACTAACACCCATTCGCTGTCTACCTTCGTCTATAATCACTTCTTCGACTGAATGATAACTTCGACCGGGTTGTACCTATTGATACAAACGCAATTAATCAGTATCGCTCTAACAATGACCAGAAACCAAAGCTTACCTCGAAGAACACTATTTGACCCCATTTTACATCTACTTTGGCAACTCTCTTAGTTCCAGGTGGACCAACTTCATCTCCATTTTCTACTGGGAAAAGCTCGAGAGAGCCACCCCATTTAGGATCCCATCCTTTCAAGAATTTCCCATCTGCTGAAGGTGATAATTCTACACCTGCTTTTGGTGCATCTAATGGTGAATTTGGGAGGTAGAGAATGTAAGAGATTAAACGGGTTGAAATAGAATCGTCGTGTAAGAGCAGATGAGATCTGAAACAAAACATATTCTCTATGTCAGCTCATCTCTTCGTCTGAAGGGGAACTCCCAGCTCACCCTGTTGTATACAGACCAGCAGATAAATCTGTTTTCTTTCCTGACAAAGGTCCACATCCTGTTACTTCCCTAACTAAATTTCTGAATTCTTGGGAATATAACGCATTCTTTAATCTTGTGGTCATAGGTAATGCTTCGAGAGTCTCATCAGGTAAATGAGCTGGGTCCAAAGATGATAAATCAGGTGTTTGTTGTATCTGAAATCATAAAAACTGTATTAGATCATTGTGCCTTTTCAGATGTCAATGAAGCAGCTTACACTGTATATATCAGTTTCTTTCTGTTCCCAGCCCCATCCTGGATGACTACCTTCTTCACCTCTTATGCCGAATGTCCATGATTCTTCTACGACAGCTTCGAGCTATTTATCCACTTTCGTCAGTTGAATGGCTCTAGATTACGAATTCTCAACTTACCAAATCATCACTCAATAAACCTTCTATAGCAGCATATTTATATGGAGTAGCTTCATTATAACCTTGTCTATAAGCATGGATACGTTCAGGTGTAGGCAAGTTGATTGATTCATGTAAATTGGTTGTAGCGTCCCCTTTAGATTTCTTGGTCGCTCTATCGTTTGTTGGTGAAGATGGTCTTGGTCTTACTGATCCAGGCATCTTGATCCTCTATCCTTTATATATGTATGCGATTGATCCCTCGCTTGTTATTCCTATGACGATGATGATGATATAACAGGTGAATAGGAAGAAGATGGAAAGTTTATCTGATATGAAGAACCAAATTTGACACGATTTTGGAGTGGAAATGTCGGGTAAAGTAGGAAGTAGTAACTCACTCCATTCCGGGTAACATCATGTTCATTCAACTTTCACCTGCAATTTTCAAAATATTATTATTATAATAAAATATGATGATGTCACCATTTTAACCATTGTTTTCTCGAATGAAAAGTCAAACTAAGGAAGAGATATCTTAGCATGCAAAGTCAAACAGGTGCTGGAAATTATAACCCCAGAGTAGGCTAACAGTTTAAAGAAGCATTCGAAACGAGGGATACGAATACAGCTCAAGATCCAAAATGATAAGCTGGGGTTCATATTATGCCGGTACTTCTGAAGAAGTAACAGAGGAGCAGCAACCGGTCGCTTCATCTTCGCGTGGTAAGTCGCCATGTTCCTCCTATGGCTACGCTGAATGTCACACCTAACTCCGCCTATTTGAATTTAGTGATGATAGAAGACACTCAAACAACCTCAAATGAGGGGAAGAAACGATCTAAATGGGATAACGATGACCAAGATGTAACTAACGAAGCTGGACGTTCATCTCCTACATCTGCTATACCAGCAATAAAACGTCGCTTGGTACGACCGAAGAAAATACGTCGTCATGATGAGCCTGAGTCATCATCAACTACTCAAAGCCCTCCAAAGGCAGCACAATCGCCTAGGACACCTCAAGTGGATAACACGAGCGAAACTACAGCTATTCAAGATGTATCAAAGATTCCCTCACCAATCGAAAGACCACATCGACCATCTCCCTCTTCTGCATCTATACCGCCTTCATCAATATCTTCCCTCACCATACCGAATAAGAGCAAGAAACCATCTAGATCGAAATATGCGCCGTTAAGAACATCTCATCCACCTCTCATATCATGTAGATCAGTGTTTAATTATACTAGATTAAATCATATCGAAGAAGGTACATATGGTGTAGTGTTTAGAGCAAGATGTAATGAGACTAAACAAATTTATGCATTAAAGAAATTAAAATTGGATGAAGAGAAACAAGGGTTTCCAATTACATCTTTGAGAGAAGTTATGGCTTTGATGCAAGCTGGTGAACATCCTAATGTTGTTGGTGTAAGAGAAATTGTGGTTGGGGATACGCTCAATCAGTAAGTCTACATGTTATCATCATGTTTTTATTATCCAGATAATTTGGAATTATAGGTAGGAGAATAACGACTAATACTTTATATCTCAATTCACATAGGGTGTTTATAGTAATGCCATTCATAGAACATGATTTGAAAACTTTGTTGGCAGATATGCCACATCCTTTCTTACAATCTGAAGTAAAAACTATAATGTCACAGTTACTATCAGCTGTAGCGCATTGTCACGATAATTGGATCGTAAGTCTTCATTTCCAGTGTTCTCCCTTTCGTCATGAAGAGCTGATTGAAGCTGATCTCCTTTACTCTAGCTACATAGGGACCTGAAGACCTCCAATTTGCTGATGAACAATAGAGGTCAAATTAAAGTGGCAGACTTTGGACTAGCGAGGAAATTCGGTGATCCTTTGGGTGAAATGACACAATTAGTAGTTACCCTGTGGTATAGGTAAGTCTTTCTGTATGGAAAACCTGATCGTGATGCGGTATCCAACAGATGTGATACTGATAATCCAATTTATATAGATCACCTGAACTTCTGCTTGGTGCAAAAGAATATACGACATCAGTTGACATTTGGTCGATCGGCTGTATATTTGCTGAATTGATGCAAGGTGAAGCTTTGTTTCCTGGCAGAGGTGAAATTGATCAAATCAACAGGGTAAGTCTTGTTTTGAAAAACTATCGGGGGGCCATATCAAGCCATTGAGAGCTGACATGGATGATAAACCGTTTGTATGATTTAGATATTCCAATTATTAGGTAGACCTAATGATGAATTATGGCCTGAATATTCTACTCTACCTTTAGTTCAAAAGATAAATCCTATTGGACCAATGTAAGTTTTGTTAATATTGAATTTCCATCTGAAAATTTACCTTTATTCCAAAGGGGGATTGATGATACAATGAGATAAACTGATCATTCATAAAATATAGGTTTTCAACATTAAGACAAAAATTCAAACATTTATCATATGAAGGACATAATTTATTATCATCTTTATTAGCTTATGATCCAAAAAGAAGGATTTCTGCTGAACAAGGATTTAATCATCCTTATTTCAGGTAAGTTGTCGTTTATTTCTTTTATATCATAAACCAAACTTGCATATGAATTTAGATATCTTAATACTGATTAATTTTCGTTTTTTACCCTTTTACTTGAATAGCGAAAATCCTTTACCTAAACATCCAGATTTATTCTCTTCTTTCCCTTCTCAAGCTGCAGGTGAAAGAAAACATAAGTCTTTAATTAGTCCTTCTGCACCTATAAGATTAGATAGAATTGGAAAAGATAACTTAACAGATTTAGAATCTTTTGTATAAATGAGATATCAAGGTCGATCTCCAACAAAGATCTATCTATACGTTTGTTGTATACTTAGTATTCTTGCTTATCGCAAATGATATAAAACGATGTATGTAGTCATTCAAACTCAGTCTGAAGACATGGGATTACTATATATTCGATTCGTTTACTATGTAGTACATGTAGAAGTACAACAATGATATATCTGAATTTATGACAAGAAGTCAGACAGGATTACTTAGGGAACAAAGATCACACCATAAAGACCAGTCCCTTATCGTTTTTCACGGTTCAACAAAACTAGTATCTAAATCATAAGCGAAATTCCAAATATTTATTCTACAATCTAAACCTGATGAAATGATTTTATATCTGTTTCCAATAACAGAGAATATTCTACCTGTATGCGATCCTGATAAATCAATCAGATGTTGACCTGTTTGACGATTCCATACCTAAAACAAATAATTGCAACATAATCAGCATTCGTCACTTGACGTTTGTATACTATCCTTTTAACCATATCTATGTGATTGTCCGCTCAGACTTACTTTCACTCTAGAATCATAACTACCTGAAACAACAATCTTTTCACCTAAATAAACTGATCTGACTAATTCTGTATGACCTTTATTTAAACATCTTCCACAAACTTGATTTTGGTATCTAACACCATTATGAAGATTATCTGATTCCACTGAAGAAGTTATGGGTCTGTGTAATCCAGGTGGACATATACATGGTGCCCACATTGATTTGTCTTCCTTTAAGTAGATCAATTTATCTTCAGATAAAGGTATTTGAAATATTGTATTTGATGTATTTGATGTTTTTTGATTTGACTGAACTTCATCATCATTGATTAATCTATCTTTCTCAATTAAATGGAAAATCTTGATACTTGAATCAGATGCACCTGTAACTACACTACCTTTCCAAATTTCACCTTTTTCCAAAATTGGAATAGTTGAACTAGGTAAAGTTGAAAAATCAATCGAAGCTATCCCTCTTGAATGTCCTTCTATCGCAAATAGTAATTGTCCAGTTTCAATCGACCATATACGTAATGTTTTATCACCCGATGCTGAAATTCTATTATGCCAAGTACATTGTTTGTTTTAGCTTAGAGAAGTAAACGGATTTTGGGTAATATTCCATTCTCCCTTGTGATACTCACATATAATCATCAGATAGACCAACAGCGTTTACAGCACCTCTATGTAATCTATCATCTTGTTCTAACTCATTATTTGGCCCAATAACCAGTTTCTCTTCAAGAGTATGTATATCGAATACTTTGATTGTTTTATCTATATTGAACAAATATCAGTATTCACCCGATTGGGAGAAAACACTAGGCATGATGAGGTCGTAAGCTACAAGTGGCAATACTCACCTTTAGAACAAGATACAACATATTTTTCATTTGCTCTTACACATAAAACGCTATCTTGATGAGCTTGGACGACTTTTTCAGGTAAAGAAGATGAGCTTTCAATATTCCATAAACAAATTTTACCATCACTTCCACCTGAAACTGCGACAAGTTTTATCTTTTCTCTACTCAATTTCGTGGGCGATTCGTCTATTGATATCGGCGAAGATTTTGGCTGGGTTAAACTTTCATGTGATGTAAGTCCTGGAGTACCTGATGCGAATTTTGGTTTTATTGGTAATTTAACTACACAATGAGTTAAAACTGAACCACTATGTCCACCTTGTAAGATTTTCACTACTTTTGGTTTTGACGCATAGCCTGTATTAGAGGAAGACTTAATTGACCATAGTCTTAAAGTTTTATCTCTTGATCCAGATAATAACCATTCATTTGATTTTATCGTTTGAGTTTTCATTGATATCTTTTTTTGTCCAGGTAATGAAGGTGATGAAGAAGAAGAAGAAACTGATGTAAAAGTTAACATTGAATCGAAAACTGAATTAGATTGATTATTAGATTCTGACAATGATGAAGAAGAAGAAGAGGAAGTATATTGACAGTCTTTACAATTTTGTAATAGATTAATTGACATCTCATGACTGATCAATGTTAATGAATAAATAGCTTCTGAATGTCCAGGTAATCCACCATTCTTAACTGATGATATAGCATCAATCGTTATCGGTTTTGGAATTATACTTGATTTTTCCATTGGCCTGATATTCGATGATAATGAAGAAGATGAAGGTAAAGTATATATATTATTGATTAGGGGTCTTGGAATTAATAATCTTTTTTCAATTATTTTATGGATTATATATAGATGTTTGAAATTCGGTTTAGGTTGATTTGAAGGTATTGATAAATGACTTGAGAGTTGTGAAAGAGATTTCGTACCATGCAAGATACCACTGCATTTTGAAGGAAATGATGTCAAGCTAGTAGGTTGTTGTAAATGAATAGGTAAAGAACCAATTATACCTAAATTTTGTCTAGGATTATTCCTTTCCCAAACATTATTCCTTAAACCACCTTTCATACCTAAAGGATCTAGACCACCACCACCACCTAATCCACCTGAAGTATTTAATGGATCAGAAAACCCATATCCAAATCTATCGTCATAATTATCTTGATCGTCATCATCCTCACCATTTCCTTCATCATCATCGGGGTGTATTGATCTACTTCGATGTAAAAAAGATTGAGCTGTAGTTATATCTGTCCATGTTGGATGAGATGGTCGGATTTGAGGTGTCGACGATGCACAAAGCAAGGCCCATAGTGCTAGCATATGATCATGTAATCAGCAATGATTTCGAGAATTCACATGTGCCAATTAGGCTTGAGCAATATCCATGACCAAAAATGTATTTACCCTGTTCATCACATATACTTCTCCATTTCTTTGAGACCAAAGAACAGTTCAACAAATCTTCAAAACCCAATTTGGCCAAAATCAAGAAGGTAATTTCAGGTGGAAGGGACTGTGAGACAAACCACAATATCATTAAAAACCAGGAAATCAATTAGCGATAAGATAGCATTACTTTGACACCCTTCAACATGTTATTGTATCCTTTTAGATTTGAAGCGAATCACTTACTCCTATTATATCTCTTTGTAAAATCCCACTTAATTTCTCACTTAAAATCGTAATATCATTTCTTGGTAACGACCATAATAGTTTGTTCACAAGTTCTGAATTGACATTACCATAGAATAAAGATATTAGCTTGAATCTACGGATTATGAATATATTGAGAAATTCTCGTTCATGTATATGTCTATTGAGGATGATCTTTGGAACAGAAATGGTACATACCTCTTTTCACATCTGTAGGTAATTTTAACGCCCTACTGAATAATTCCTCTCTTTCATCTAGATGTCTCTGTAATACCGGTGATCGTGTTTTTGAAGGTGAAACAGTGGTGTTATCGTACATCTCGTTCCAATTATAATATACCATCTAAGCAGGTAAATGTTTATGGAACTAGGCTAAACTTCACTATTCGGTATTGATCATATGTATTCTTTCATCGTAATTGTAGCGAAACAAAGATGAACAGGCAAGAAGGTTTATGGGAAGCCCAATAATATATAACACAGGTGATCGAACAATCTGTAATTTCAATCTAGTCACCAGCTGATATTTACGAGAACATTGTAAAACGAATTGTTGCGGAGATCACACTGATGATGTCAAACTCGGTCTTGTAGTCGTCTCGGACCCAATTCATCCGTTAATCATCCTACAAGAGGGACTGAATCAAACCTCTTGCTTGTCTCTCACACATGTCTAGTATCATCTTCTGTGTAATGAAGACGCTGCTGTGCTGCATGCATACTCAGCAAACAGTATGCCAGTAAACTAACGATTCTGCTAGCCATTTTAATTCACCCAAAACGTCTCACACGATCACAAACCAAATTATCATTATGTATTATCATGGCATTACATCAGAAAGAAGAAATCTTCTTATATATATCTACAAAACAACCCTTTTCCCCGAGAATAGAAGAAAAACATCGTTTATTTGAAGTTTTTACCATCAGCCCATTCTTTACCGTCAACGACAAGGTCCCAAGCCATAGCACCTTCGAAGAATTCTTTGTCTTCTTTGTTGTTGTCAACATCAAGTTTTTTGTATGAGTATGATTCCCCTAGAAAACGAGAAAAGCAATATCAGTCAGTGATCAGAACTGGGATTATGATTATTGAAAATTAGAAAAACTTACAATCTGGGGCAACGTTGATAACAGGTTCAATATCTTGACCTCTGATAATGACGGCACCTGAAATGATAGAATCATTGGCTTTACCAAGAACACCGACTGAACCGAAAAGGTATTTTCTTGAAGCTTCTAATCTGTTGAAGAAACCACCGACTTGGTTTGAAGACATGAAAACTTGAGTTAATTCTTCATTGTATTTGAAATCAACTCTGTAAATAGAGAAACCTTCTCTATCGAATTTCTCATAGAACCATTCAAGGGAACCACCTGAACCTCTTGTGTCCAAGTTGGAATATTGTCTTTTCCATTCTTCCAAGTTGAAAGCTGATTTTGGTAAATCATCTAATGGGTTTTTAACTTTAGGTTCAGCAGGTACTAAAGGTTCTTCTTCTTCTTCGTCAGCTTCTTTAGCTTTTGGTGCTTTAGGAGCTTTTGGTTCTTTTGGTGCTTTTTCAGCTTTTGGTTTTTGTTCTTTAGCTGGAGCAGCAGGTGGTGTAACTTTTTCAACCAAGTTGATTGGGTTGTAAACTTCCAATAATTTAGGGTGGTTTACAAAGGTTTCAAAGTATCTAACAACGTTTGGTACTTTTACTCGAGATTCACCGTCAATGACGGTGGTGAAAAGGAAGGCAAGGGCTGAACCGACAAGGACATCGGCAAGGGTAATTCTTTCACCAACGAGGAAAGTCTTGGTGATAAGGATAGAGTCGATAACAGCAAGTCTTTCGTTGATCTTCTTTACAATACCATCGAAGTTTGGTTTGGAGTAAGGAAGGACACCCATGAGTTGTCTGTTGGCGAGAGAGGCAGGAACGAAGAGCTGCAAGAATTGTTTAATTCAGCTGTGTAAATTGTTGAAGCATAAGCATAGCGGCGTCAACAGGAACTCACTTCTTGGTCGGCAGTTGATCGCCATTGGTTAACTTCAGCTCTTTGGGTTTTGTCGGAAGGAAGGAGGGATGAACCTTCAGCGACTATTGTTGATAGACACGAGTATCAGCTTCTTATCTCAGATCATATATTGTTTCACAAGTTTTAAAGACGAAAGAAGAGATAGAAGTATTATAGATTCAGAGGTATGACGGTACCACCCGCCGGAAAAACTGTCGACATGTAGTCATTAAGACAGGGATAACTGAAAAGTAAGTCTCATCATAAAAAGGGATGCGTATGGATCTAGTATTATCCAATGAGGAAATGTAATGAGGAAATGTAATGAGGAAATGTAGAGAAGGGAAGAGGTAGGTGCGTTGTTTCAATTTGCCAGATGATATTCTGCATAAAAGGATGATTTTAAACTTACGGTATTCAGCGATAGCAGCAGATTCTCTTAAAACTGTACCATCTTCAAGTTCAAGTGTAGGTAAGAAACCGAATGGGTTTTTGGCAAGGAATTCTTCGGTTTTCCAGTTACCTGACATGTCAAATTTGGAATCCCAGTTGATTTCTGCACCAGCGAGAGCGGCAGCAGCTCGAACTCGTCTAGCTCTTGGGTTTCCTATAAAAGAGAAGCGTTACGTTGTGATGATAAATATCGATTTAATATTATGGTAGACAGATAGTTAAACAATTAATAGAAGAATGAAAAAAAAGTTGAGTGATCAGCTTCGATATCTTTTAACAGTAAGAGTTTAGGAGGAAAAGTAAAGAGGGAACAGAACACAAACTTACCAGCAGCACCAGTAAGAGTAGGGGCCATTTTGAATATACTTTTGTTATTTTTGATTTATGAAGAAAGAAGGGAAACAGAAAGAAAGATAAGAAAAAGCAATGTAAGGTTGAATAAGAGACTCTGGTAGATTCCAACGATCACAGCTCAATCCTCGCCATATCTCATAATTCAACTACAACTTAGTGATTTTTCAAAAAAAAAAACGTTGCGAGTGTGTGTATAGGGACGAATTTTGGATAACGCCGTATTTTGCGTCCAATGTGGCACATCTCAGTTCTCTCCCTCTCATAGACTACTGGAATAAATTTTGCATGATTTCACCATACTAATTGTATCTCGTCTGCTATCGATGAACGGAGTCAATGCATAGATGCTGTCTTTCAAAGGGGAAACAAGTGCAACGATGAGAATGTTAGTTTTTGGGCGGTTGAGCGCATTTTGCATAAAGAAATATCTATGTATTTATATAAATGTTTTTGATATGATTTTTATTCTTTTAATTTATGTCAAAAATTCCGTAAATACAAAAATGATTTATTCTGTATATTGACGAAGTGTATTCTCTATAGTTTGATGAATGCGTAGAAGAATATGATTACAAGAATGTTGTGTGGATGACGTAGGGAGAAGGGGGGTATATAATGTATATTTGATTATATTTGAGAAAATGCGAAGATCGTTATCATTTGATGATGGAAAAAAACAAGAGTGAAAAAGAAATAAATATCTATAACGTGATGGATAGTAACGATTTACTAATTGATCAAAAATAGATAAAGACGAGGAGGAACTCGTACTATGGTTAATAATGAGAAAACCCAAAACAACCAAACAAAAGGGTAAAGAAAAACAACCAAAAATTACAACACCGAAACGTTATCTAAGAAACTAAGTAATTTTTTTTCAACTTAGAAGTTAAGTTGTTTAGGTTGTTCCCATGCGTAAGCTGGGTTACCGAAGTGACCGTAAGCGGCGGTTTTAAGGTATTGAGGTTGTTGCAAGTTAAGAGCTTTGACGATTAATCCAGGTCTTAAGTCGAAGTTTTGTCTAACGATTTGAACTAATTCAGCATCGGTTTTTTTACCTGTACCGTAAGAATCAACGAAGATTGATAATGGTTCAGCAACACCGATAGCGTAAGATAATTGAACTAAAGCTCTTCTAGCTAAACCAGCAGCAACTAAAGATTTAGCGATCCATCTTGCAGTGTATGCAGCTGATCTGTCAACTTTTGACCAATCTTTTCCTGAGAAAGCACCACCACCGTGAGCACCCCAACCACCGTAAGTGTCTACAATGATTTTTCTACCGGTTAAACCAGCATCACCTTGTGGACCACCAATAACGAATCTACCTGAAGGTTGAATGTGGTAAACTACTTTATCATCTAATAAGTTGGCTGGGATAACTTTTTTGATGATTTTTTCTAAGATTTCTGATCTTAAATCTTCAGTTGAGATTTCTTCAGCGTGTTGAGTAGAGATAACAACGGTGTCAACTCTGATTGGTGTCATAGCTCCATCTTCACCTTTTTTGTATTCAACTGTAACTTGAGTTTTTGAATCAGGTCTTAACCAACCTAATGTACCATCTCTTCTAGCAGCGGCCATGGCAGCGTTAAGTTTGTGTGAAAGCATGATGGTTAAAGGCATCATTTCTGGGGTTTCATCGGTAGCGTAACCAAACATAATACCTTGATCACCAGCACCAATTTTTTCAAGAGCACCATGGTCAAGACCTTGAGCAATATCTGGAGATTGTTGTTCAATAGCAACTAAAACGTTACAGGTTTTGTAATCGAAACCTTTTTCGGAAGAATCGTAACCAATTTGTTTGATAGTATCTCTGACGACTTTTTGGTAGTCGACTTGAGCTTTGGTGGTGATTTCACCGAAAACCATGATCATACCGGTTTTAGCAGCGGTTTCACAGGCGACCTGATGAGTGGGATGAGTATTATTAGCTATTATACAGATAAAAAAAGAGTATAAGAAGGAATGGGGCGAACATATCCTATCCTGATCATTAACGAAAAACCCAACTCACCTTTGAAAATGGATCTTGAGCAAGACAGGCATCAAGAATAGCATCTGAGACTTGATCACAGATCTTATCTGGGTGACCTTCACCTACAGATTCGGAAGTGAAGAGGAAGCTGTGATTTGGTAGTCGGCCGAATGGGGGAGAGATGAGGATAAATGTGAATAGCGATAAGATGGGATAGGCAGGAGAGGTGATTCAAGTGTTGTAGATAAGGATAGGAGGTATACAGTCAGCATAACATTCTTGATAAACACATATCAGACCAAATAGATGATTTGAGGACGAAAGTGAAATGATACAGAAACGTGCGTGATTTCATGACATTTCTGATTTCTCTACAGTCTGAAATGAAGAAAGAAAAAAAAAACTTACTGGCCGGGAGCGAGCTCGGCAGAAGGTCCGTTACCGTTGAGTACACCAGTCATTTTTGATATGTATATGTTTTTATGTTTTTGTTATGACAAGAATGAAAGAGAAGAAAGAGAGATGAAAGAAAGTTAAAAAGAAGAAGAAAAGGATGTGATATGACGATTTCCTTTATTGACTGTATAGATCGAGTAAGGTAAAAGGTAACGCTTGAAAAAAAAATCAGTAAAAATAAATTAGGGCCCGTGTGTAAGGTAAAATAGTCTCGGAATGTTATGAGTGTGTCAACCACGGCTTTAATCCTTCACTATACGCGATGGCGTGATACAGTGCCATGTTACATGATACATGATACGATACTTGCTACGCGGAATACCCTAAAAAAGTTATCAGGAAAATGATAAAAAAAACGAATTTCTCAAACAGAAACCCTGAAATATATGATGATGGGTCTAGAAAAGCGGTGATTGCCGATCGATGCTATAATATTAATCGATATAGTATCAGATCTCAACCACCATAGACATAATCGATCAGATATCAAAAAGAGTTATCATCCCGATTTCATTGTGGCACAACAAGTTATTAGATACATATACATATCCCATTTGAACCTAAAGAATCCACCTAATTGATTTGTAAGATATGTCTATATTTGTGTAACGATCTCATTGTAGGCTATATCGGAGAATGAAGAGATCCGATGATAATGGGAGAAGAATACGAGTTTGCAGGGCGTTAGCAATGAGAAACACGTTGACCGATCAAACCAAAGGACCCAAAAGGATCCAGAGGGGTTTTAATCTAGACTTGGAATTCCTCATAATGTCGTGATCATGCATTACATCAACTTACCTCAAGGTATGGTAGTTCAAGCTGAATGAACAGGCATTTTCGTTAGCTGAAGAATCGTCTTTCTATAGTTTTTGAACCCTTACTCACCTTTTCAAAGATTTCTTTCTCACTATTTACGATAATTTCCTGACCTTCTTCTACCCAGACTATAACAATGGAGTGGATGTTACAGACATCAGCATTCAATCCTCAGCAATCACATACATTAGAATATCAGACTTACTTCCGTTCTAGACAAAGAAACGAAACATGTATGATTAGCTCGCTGTCTTTTACCCGCTCATTGATCGACTTACCGATCCTTCGACCCTTGGTCCCATTTCATATTCATTCAAAACCCAGCCTTTTTGTACAGCTCTATATCTGAGAGTCTTCATTAATCTATCATCACCTGTATTACCTAACAGCATGTATGATAGACTTTCTAAAGGACAAAGTCTTATATCAATTTGACGATGAATAGAATTTTCTTTAGGTAATTTTGTCAATGCTAAAACTTTCTTTTCACCTATATAGATCCAAAACAATCGATCAATACTATACCTTCAGGTTGGTTGGTTGAGCTGGAAGAATGATGGGAAGAATTGACTAACCTTTAGAAAACAGTTTATCTAACCTTACTAATCCAGCATCAATCAGAGCATTCATGACTTTACCCATCAAACTGTCAGGTGCATATCCACCTTTCTTAGATGGTTTTTCTTCACGATCTCTTCTAGGGAATGATCTGTATAAGGTATTCAGTTAGATAGCATGACGAATCTTTGCAGTTTGCGTGACTGTCTACTTACTCATGCCAAACTACCATATCGATATCACTACTAACGTATTCTCCTCTTCTATAAGATCCCATGATCGCGAAACCGACTATTTAGTACAGAGGACATGGTCAGTCAATTTATTACATACCATTGCTGGATTGCGGTCGACTTTGCGATGTATCAAGGGAATACGATACGTACGAGTAGGATCAACCTTATGTAAAGCTTTCGTAATTAACGTTTCAAATTCTGCAACCTCACTTCTTGGTATCATCAGGTCCATCTCCTTGTGATATCTAATTGCGAGCTACAGTAAGTTAAGTCAACTGACATATCACTATGTATCACTTCAGATCATCCGTTGCGGATGCTGCAATTCACCTTTTGAGCATCCGATACTTTCTTACCGTATTCCTTGTCTTGAGCATTTAACAAATCGTCAAGGGTTCTAGCACCATTATCAATACTACATATAAAAACACGAATAGATCCTTAGTCAATTGACGTCTTCTCGTCTTTGATCATGCAAATTGCGTATAAGGCGTAGTTGTAATCAGCTTACTATGTCTGAGCCTTGACTTTACCAAAACCATGTACTCTATTGAACATGACCATAGCTTTCCATTTGTCATCTAAATTTTCTAATTCAGGCACTAATTCATGTTCTAGTAAATCTCGAATCAATCGCCAAGTCACACCATTCTATGAAAAGGAAGAATCAATGATATACTGTATGTCAGCCTAGAATGAGCTTGGATTATTGTAGGACGTGAAGGAGCAACGTCCGAAGTTTCACAGAATGATCGTGTTACTCACTTCATCAGATAACACACCTTCAATATCTTTTAATTTCAATTCGGGTCTACTCATACCACCATCAGGTCCAGCTAATAATGATATACTTCTTAATGCATCACGATAATCTGCTGATTCTGTAAACGGTTTCACTTATCAGCCTCCGTCTTTCTTGTTCAACAGAAGGAAGGCGTTGCGGCTTACTATTAGTTGCTGGTGTTAATTGTCTCCAGGATTGCATATCTCTTAAAGCTTCTAATAATGGTGTGGTCGGTACGGTCAAATCATCGTATGCTACATGGTAAAAAATCATAAGATTAGTTGACTTGTCTATCTCTTGTCGCCCAAGCTGATTAGTTATTAATCAAGAGTGACTTACCAACACCATAATCCTCTTTAATACCTTTCAGAAACTTGACTCTTAAAGTTGAAGGTGGTAAATCCAGATAATCCTCTGCTGACAAATCTAATACTGAACTTTTACCTGATTTCTTCTTATCTCGAGAGATAATGTTGGTTGAAAGTAATCTTTGAGTATTCATGGTGGGTTTGGTTTTGGGTCCATCACCACCACGTGTAGCACTGCCTATTGCGGTCCTGGATACGGATCTTGGATAAGAGATGTTCGGTATAGTCTTGTTCACAGTTCGTGTTGTTCTGAGTATCCTTGACGGTAACATTTTTGATTATGACTGTGAGTTTATTAATCGATGTATGAGGGTCTATGTACAGTTAGTTTGCTATATTGAGAAGGAGAGGTTTTTAAGAACAGACAAAGCTATATATGTTAGAAGCTCTGATTTATATAGTAATTCTTGTCCATTGAGCCTTCACCATCTCATCCACATCAGCAGAAATCAGAAAAACATCAGAGAGGATATCCTATCACCTGTCACTCAACATCATAGTTGATTTAGCCAAAATATATAGATCTTATACTTCATTAACTGATCAATCTTATAAAGGTCAGTGCGTTGAGGGGGTCGCAATAGCATCTGATGTATCAAAGCATATGGAAAACGATAAGGTTAAAAGAAGGGAAACGAAGATAAAAGGGAAGATGATGAAACGCATTGAAATGTCTAAGTTATTCGCACGGATCTCTTTACCCGAGAATAATTTATGTTCTGGTTCCGGGATTGCTTTCTTGTTAGTTTTTCGCTATCTCTCTACATTCGCCATACATTGCATGTGGAATTTGCATCATTCATTCTTTCATGCCGAATGCATATGATCTCAACTTTCATATATTTTCGAAAGTCTCTATGATATTTTGTGATTCTTAATTGTTGTTATACAGTTTGTTGTATTATGTACTATAAACTACGCTGTGTGATTTCCTATATGGGGGAGTTCGACGAAATCTTTAAAAATCCTCCGCGTTTCACCTCCATGCCAAGCAAAATGGCTGTTTATATTGTTCTTTCTATGCCGTTTATCTAGCGTGAGCCATGTCAATACAACAATACACCACATTCCTCTACTATGATGATCTACCAATACCTATAAAAAATATTCATGCATCATTGGCCTTTTCTGCGGTATACTTCTGGCGTCTTGTGGTGCTGCGTCAAATACTTTATACTCTTGACGTAAATTCTCATCTAATTCCAATACACTGGCTGTATTACCGCATCTAGATGAGGTAAACAAATCAGCCTCACCATATCATTGAAAGACTAGTCATGTGTATATCAAGTCATGATACTCACCTATAACAGTAATTCGGTGCTGACCACACCGTCACTATCTTCCTATCGAACATCAACTATTATGTGATGTCAATTTTAGCTTTGTATGAAGGGACTTCCCAATATCAACTCACCTTGTACCCCTCCATTACCAACTGATGCGCCCTCGCTATCAGCTCTATATCATTTTCATGATTAAATTGCTAATTGCGCAATATATAGGTCAGCTTCTACGGTATGAAATACTTGAAGCCTGGATATAGAACTCACCCGCACAACGTCATCCCCAAACAAAAATCCTGCTCCCCGGGGTGACATACCCCAACCGCTTATATCTGTTGAGATAATTTATTAGTAAAGCTACTTTGAGGGGATGCAACATATCATCATTCAGGTAGCTTACCGTCTGGATCTGACCACAGTAAATCACACATAGGTCCTTCATGAGGTACTTCCTGCCTTCTATCTATCACTCTTATCTATCATTTCATTATTGAATCAGCATTTTCCGGAGGTACATAAAGCATAGTGTATCGAGTATGAGACAGAAAGTGAAGTGAGGGGAACATTCGAATGAATGGTCAATAAACTTACATGATCTAATCTAGTGACCTGTGGAGATAAACCACCATGTACACAAAACACTCTGCCATCAACCACACAACCTAAGCTTAAATAATCAAAAACATCACAACAATATCTCCAAACATTTGAAGAACCATATTTCCTTTGACATTCATCATAAAATCCATAAACTTGTGTAATTTGTCTTGATTCATGATTACCTCTAATTAACGTTATTCTATCAGGATATCGTACTTTTAGTAATAACAATAGTAGAAAAGTTTCAACTGAATGGAATCCTCTATCAACGAAATCACCTAATCCATAAAATGAAAGCTGATGATTAGCATCGTGATCATGTAAACTGTGGATGGAAAGTGATATTGGCTTGACAGAGCACTTCTAACCCAAACTCACCCATAAATATGTAATTCGTCTCTGGACAGAAACCACCTATTTTGAATAATTCCATCATATCGAAGAACTGGCCATGTATATCCCCACATATCTAAGTGTAGAGAAGAAGGTGTGATTTAGCATTGTCACCTTGTTTATTGCAGATATCCTTCATTGTTGTACATGCAGTCCACTTGCGCCAGACATTTAACATTAAAATCCATCTGAAGCACCTGCTATACGCGTCCTTTTCATACAGTCTACTTCCGTCAAGCTTTTCTTCAATGACATGGCCAACACCCATCCCTTATCAATATATCCCTCATTGGTCTTGATGTGATATCCGTAACCATACTTCTTTGCAATTTTGATGAAATTCTGAGGAATCTTCAAAGGCTAGATCGACTTACCGTCACTGGACTATCAACATATTGAACATTACCTTCCTCCATCAATATTTCTTTTGCTTTTTGACATAATTCTTTAACAGCTGATTCAGGTATTATCTCACATCGTTTCAATTGAGCTATTTGTCTATTTGTGTGTCAGAGAAAGGAATCATCTAATCAGGTGCATACAACGACGAGTAGTAATGACTGTACCACGCCTCTGAACAATACCCTTTGATAGAACAACATAAAGGCGGAGGTAAAGAAGGGGAAGGATAGAACAGGGAACAAGGCTTCAAGGTAAGAGATATGAAGACTTACTTATCTAAATCAGAGGATAACGACATCCTTCCTTCTCTCGGTCAAGTCTATAAAGTGTTCGCTATTCTCCTATCTCTGATTTTCAGAAGCAATCAATGTCGTGTGATATCTCTATATATCGGTGTTGATCTATAAAGTGGAGGAATCCCCTAAATTTGTTCTTTCCTTCTCGTATTATTGATTTTGGTTTTGGTTTAGGTCTGAATACTCGGCCGGAATGTGATGAATCAATCTATCTATTAATAAATTACTTCTTGTGTTCAGTATCATACAGAATCTAAAGTCGATGAAAGTGTTTTGTGCTGTCTTTCGTGTCGATTGTATCAAGTTTACGAGGATTCAAGCAGTGTAATTTCACAAAATCAATGTTCACTCCACGATTTAATGTTTTCGTTATTGCCACCAAAAACACGAAAGATCATCATTATATTCATGCAGGAGAGGATAGGAGATTTAATGATTGCCGTTGCTTATATGGGGAGCTAAAACAAGGTGCCCTACCTCGAAGCGACTGATTTCCGTTTTTGTTTTTGATTTTTGTGTGACGTTTGTGCATGATATTCGTTAAATGCATTAATTTCTCTGAATGTGTAATCTACTTTGTATATGAGGCTCGTATCATCCCCCTAGGCCCCTCCGTCCTCTCACCCTCCCCCCTTGTCACCCACATCTTTATCCGTCGATCGCTCTCAAGGTTTTCCCTTTCTCTAATATGCCCATCTTCATAGATCATATAGCGGTAGCGTTACCATAGGTAGTACCGTCTAAACCTCTAGCGACTAATGCGAACTCGTGTAAGGCTTCTCTCATTCTTCTAGCTGTTCGTGATCTGTGAATTTGACATCCAAACATTAGACATAAATGGTCCAACAGCGGATGTCTGCCCGAGAATCGAAAGGTAGATAAGATAGCTCGCTCACCTTAAAATCGCTTCTTTCAATTTCTTTTTGGAAGCTACAGTCGCTCTTGAATCTGGGAACCCTTCCTATGGAGGGTGCCAAAAAATTGGATTCAGCAGTTTTCCGGGTATCGGCACACTTGCTAAAGGCAGTAAAGTGGAATACACTGCTCGATGTTTGATACACTTACCTGAGCTAAAATACCATCTAACCATCCACTGATCTCACTTGTTTTCACCCTGCTTACAAGAGCAGCTAGCAATTCAGCCATATTCGGAATTACAGATCTCGGACCTTCACTTCCTGCACAAAGTATTAAAGCTCTCAAGATCAATGGTCCGAAATGAGCGAAAAGAGGATCGGATATTGGTTCAAGTGGTGATGGATATCGTGTGTTGGCAAGTAAGGCAACCTAAGAATCCGACAAAATCAGCTTGTATTCGACCAATATCTACATCATAATAATACACTCACAAAGTATTCAGAAGCAGCTTTGAGTGAGAATCTCTCTTGAGTACCTAGACCTGCTAGACCTATTGACATGTATCCTTCCACTACCTGCGGAGGTAGACGTAACAATACACCAGGAAAACGGGATGCAAGCTATATTTCCAGAGTTTCCTAGTCAGCTAAATTTACAACAATACTTCCAGGGGAAAACTTACAGATGAGCAGAATTTGAACCATCCTTCAACCACATCGGGATGCTATATTAGTCCGAACATCAACAATGATATACCTACGACATTTTGTCGTTGTGAAATACGTACCTCCTTCATGCCTTCCCCTACTAAAAACCGTCCGGCTACAACGACCAATCTAGAAGCGACATCTCCAACAATATTCCATTTCCCTACTTGATCGTTTTCTTCTTGTTGTTTTGCTTCTTCTGTCTTCTCTGACTTCTTGGCGAAGCTTGTTACAGGAGCATTCACCCGTAATGTCAATGTGGAAGCCAGAGACATCCATAGTGCCGATGGAGAGTTCTCGCAAGCCATACAAACTAGAGATAGTAACGGCAGTGGGGAAAGTGATATAAGAGTGGAAGATGAGAGAGTGGCGTGTTTAAGTAATGATGATATGGCCTAGATGGTACGACAGGCTAGAATCAGGGACATAGAAGAAACGCATTAGATCTCAAGCGTTTTAACACTTACATCAGCAACCTCAGCATCACTTTCACCCCTTCCGACGACGCCTACTAGGCCTTCAACGGCACTCTCAATACCTCTTCTCAGTTCTACTATTCTAGGATCTTCTCTCGTTCTCGCTATAGCTTCTTCTATAGCAGCTTCGTCACCTTCATCTGTCGTATCGAACATTTCATCTTCAGAAGGTGAGAGACCTTTGAAACATGCTGTTAAAGCCGCTGTTGCTTGTACTAAGGCTGGTTGAGCATTTGCAGGATCGGTAGAATAATGTTGAAGAGCTTGAGAGATTCGCGTTAGGATAGGGGAGATGATACCCTGGACCCCGAATCAGTCTGTAATATTTCCTGTCGTTGATTCAAGAAAGCTCACCTCGACAGGTCCTACAGCATCCGGCGGGTTCAACGCCTGTATAACACTCGTTATACCTTGAACGACTTTACTTTGTTCCTCTGGCTGTAAAGATGAATCCAAATTAGCCAAGAAACGGTTCATTTGTTTAGTGACAGATAATACTTACCCCTAAATCTCCAATTTTGCCGTGTAACTCTGCAAAAGCACCGATATGCTCGACTAATTTCTTCCTACACATATCACATAATGCTTTCAGGGCATCGGCTGCGGATCGAGAGATGGTAGATGAGGAGGTAAGAGAAGGTACAAGATATGATAATACAGGAGGTAGGTGAGCGGGATGGAATTTGAACCATTCTTCGTATGATTCTGATGATATGATGTTAGCTTCTTATGATGTAGCTTATATTGTATAGTTACGAAATTCAACTCACGGATCAAACAAACAACAGTCAATCTAAGTCTTTCTTCACCCTTTCCTCTTGTTGGTCTGTGAGCTAATTGGCCTAGTATCTGATCGCCGAACAATATCGGTAAACTCTTTTCTTCGCCCAATGGAACAGCTTCAGACGAATATCTTATACAATGTAATGTAGCTTCGATATCCTGCAAACGAAAGTGATAAGCTTTACCTCTTGTCCTGAGTTTTCTAAGCTTACCTGCCAAGAAGCTCCACTTTGTACCTGCTGACCCGCTATGTTAGTCAGGTTTTCCAGCATTTCATCTCGTAAGATATAAAATCTGCGTTCTCAGATCAGTTATCGTAAACTTCCCCCGAGGTTCAACCACTCACGCTCCAACAATGATTTCTCCAGCATCCCTTCTCCAGCTTTCAAAGTTTGCTCTATCTTCTTTGTCTAATCCACCTATACTACCTCCCGTGTCGCCATTTCCCGGCCATCTAGCTTTGCGACGAGTCACTTCCACTAGCTCTCTGAAGAAATTCTTCGCTACTGCCCAATCAGGTGAAGTGTCTTGGGGAGAGGAGAACATCGGTGCATCCATGATAGCTTCTTGTATCAGAGGATAAATCGGTAATGTAAGCTGCAGCGAAGCAATTATTTATCAGTCATCGTCCCTCTTGATCAGAGAAGCAGATCACCCACCTCACTCAGACTCTCCTCGACATTGCCTAAACCTTGCCATCCAGTCAAACGTAATATTATACCCAAGAATGCTTGGACATCGTTCTGCTGTATGCGAGCTACAAGCCATTCTGATGAATGCTCTACTAGTGCCGCAATGAGTTTTGTCAAGGCAATAAACTCTTCAGATGGTTCTATCGTGGCGTTTGCGAATTAGTCTCTCTTGTTCACAAACCGATACATGATGCACTTACCGTCATTTGTTGAACCTAATAATGCTTGACCGGAAGGACCTATGATCCAAGCTAACATGGGCTCTGTGAGGATCTTTGTGCCTTTGCCGTATTTGAATATACTTTCTGACAAAACCTCCACTAAAGCTGAAGATGCAGCTGGCATGGGTAAAAGGTTGTATAGTACCGGTAATAAAGTGTTTAGCTCCCTATCGTGATGTCCATCCATCAGTTCTGATCACCACCAGGCAAATCCGAATTGCAGCTTACTCAGTGGACAGACCCCAATCAATCCAACTTTCAGCGCATTTACAGGCGACTTCTGCCTCCTTGAGCCTTTCTTGAGGACTCAAGTTCGGATCGCCAGTCATAGCATCTGTAATAGTACTGACTACTACCGAAAGATCACTTTCTATATGCCTTCGTAAAGGTTGCCTGACACAATGACAAATATCAGTAAATCGCTCAATACCGACCAGCATAAGGCCAGCTTACCTTTGATGTTCAGCTAAACCAGCCCTACCAATTTCCTCTATACAGATAGCACACCACTCTAATGCTAACAGTCTGACCCTGTGCTTCAGCTGTGGAGGTACACCATCTAATGCTGTACTATTGGAGCTGGAAGCGCCGGGGGTGTTGTATCCCGATCCAGGAGCGGAAGGTGGAAGAGCTGTAGAAGATGCAAATGAAGAATGGATAGTTTGGATGACCGTTAGGATAGGATGTAAAAAGTGAGGAAAGGCTAATCGTAGGAGGAGAGATGCAAGCTAATCAGGATGATAAGTGAGTCGAGCCATTCTTCTATCCTTTCGAGGTCATGGGTCTATCAAGGAAGATCAGTCGACTTACGGATCCAAACAATTTTCTTACTACAACTCCATTAGCAGGTTGGTATGAATACTGATTATGCGGATTGATAGCTTGAGCTAGGGTACCAAGAAGCAGAGGCAGAAGAGCTGGTTTCAGATCCTCGGGCAAAGTTTCCCTGTGATTGTAAATCAGCTCTTGCCATGCAGCGTAATTTTAGGAGCGCTAGCTGAACATACCAATCTCGAGATATTTTGACTTGAGCAGTATGAGCTCCGAAGAACCGTACATTGGGGTCCTATGATCCAGTAAATATATCAGCTAGAATATCGAGGATATTATCACGATGAACATACTTCGTGACCCGCTAATCCAGCTATTAAACCCCAAGCTTCCTGGGCAGATTGGATTTGCTGTAATTCATGTTGAAGATGTTTCGCTAATTCGGGATTTGAGGAAGTGGAAGGTGAGAAGAGGTGCAAGATTGTCTGTTATTGGTTAGTTTTTACATCAGCTCAAAGTGGGATCTAACAAAAGGGCGAATGAAGGAATAGTTATTAACCCACCTGAGCTACTCTTTCGAGGTCCGCTTGAGGTAGAACAGGAAATGTGAGATTTTGTTGTGATTGAGGTGTTTCTTCATCCATTTTTACCTTGCTATATTGTTGATCGACCACTTGATTGTCAGATACTTCTTCACTTTAAAGAATCCTTACTTCACAGAACGTAAAGTCAACCTGTATGTTGAAATATCCTGTAAGGGCATGTATGTCAACAACTAGTAGGTTTAGTTTGTTGTTGTTGCTTCTGAGTGTTACAGGAATACAGCTTCAACTTTCTACCGACATTTATGTTATGACATCATCACTTTTGTACCACCCTAGATGACATTGCTGGTGTTCATTGCGAATAATATCCCGGGGTGGAGAGATACATGTATTTTTAACCTGTTTTTTAACTGTTGTCTGCTATTCTGCTCATCAATTAGTCGCTTGTTATCAGCATTCTATCTTTTAGTCGCCTGGCTATCCGATAAAGAGTATTGACGGGAGTACAGAATCGTTATACGCCAGTTCCTATATACCCATATCTCCGCCTACCTTTACTTCTGGACGCCCAACCTTAAGGTAGAATAAACCTATACACCTGTATCTTTCTCAAGACAAGATGTGCTGCAAATTATCCATCTTGGTATAACGTCATCTTTTTTTCTACCAAATAAGGTCAACCTAAAACCTTTGGGCCCGATGATCACTTGATCAAACTCTAATCATTTGAAATGTCATCTTCATTCTGGTCATCATCACATTGTTTACATTGGTTAACAACTCGACCAAACCTAATCAAATCAAGAGAATTAGATTTGAAATATTGTCAACAAAATAATCATAATTCAAAACATCTATATATACTATTGAACATTTTTTTAATTCAATTAATTCAAAAATTAGGTAAAAGATTATTATTAAGACAAATTCCAATTTCAACAGCATGTATCTTTTTCAAAAGGTTTTATTTGAAAAACAATTTATGTGAAACGAATCCTTATTTAGTTTTAGCGGCTTGTTTATTTGTTGCTGCAAAAGTTGAAGAAACTCCTGTACATATCAAATCTGTTGTTTCTGAAGCTAAGGTTGTTTTTAATGGTAAGTCCTATCTATGAGTCTATCTTTCCAGTGTTCTACAAAGTGGAATGTGAATTGTTAACGCTAATGTGTCAATTATGATGATCAATTACAGAATACAATATAAAGATGTTTCCAGCAGAAACGAATAAATTAGGTGAAATGGAATTTTATTTAATGGAAGATTTAGATTTTCATTTAATCATATTTCATCCATATAGATCTTTATTACATATAACAGGTAGAGAACCTGCTGATTCAGGTAAATTTCCTTTAAGTAGAGTTGAAGAAGATCAAGTGATAAAGAAAAAGGAAATTGAAGTGAAAAGGAAAAAAGATGATGAAATTAGGAAATCAAATTTAGCTTCAAGTAATAATAATAGATCCGTAACTCCAACGACGACTATGAGTAATAATACTATTAAAGATGTGGATGAATCTGATGAAATTGCTTCAGAATCAAAGAGAATAAGAAGATTGATGAGTAGAGGTTCAACTGAAGGTATAGGTGAGATTGATGAAGGAGTTTTACAGATATCATGGTAAGTAGATCAAAATTATATATATGCTATGCTCTATTACTTATATAAAGTATTGACGAAAATCTACTACTTCAGGTTCATACTCAATGACACATATAGAACAGACGTTCATTTATTATATCCACCATATGTGATATCAATATCAGCTGTATACATTGCATTTTGTTTAACTTCAATGAACTCTTCAAATAACTCTTCCAATTCTAACAATAACAATTCTACACAACGTACAAGACAAAATTCAAGTTCTTCAGGATCGACAAATTCCAATTCAACACAATTACATTCAATTCAACAATCGATAAATACAAATGAACAATTGGGTTTGAATAAACCACCAAATTCAGCATCAGAATTTTTATCTGGATTTCAAATCAATTTAACAATTTTATTTTCATGTATTCAAGATATAATTTCATTATATTCAATTTGGGAATCTTTTGAACCTTCTTCCATTTCAAGACACCATCAACAACAACAACAACAACAACAGAATCAAATTAGATCTACATTATCAAACGTCAATGGTGACGCTAAGGAAGAAGCTAAAAAAGAAAAATTCGGTCCAGAAGAAGCTGAACATTTAATTAGAAAGATGATTGAATCTAGAATAATTGATATGGGTCATCCTAACAATGCAGGTATAAATCAAACCTCAAAAAGAGCTTTGCCGAATGCGTCTTCTATCAATAATAATAGCATGGATAATTTAGCGGGAGTAAGTAAGAAACGAGCTAGGAAGTAATTGTAACGACCAGTATGCTGTGATAATTGTAAATATGTATAGACTCAAATGAATATGTTGTACACTGTCATTTCATAACTCTGCTTGCGATTCTGATAATCAGCAAGCACAGACGCTTATGCAAAAGATAGGCACAACCCAATACGACAATGAAGGTTAAATTGTAAACAAGAAAGTACATCATACATTCTATGTCCCAAGAATATCTAATTATGTATAGCAATCATATTGCGTTGTTTTCTAAATTTGTACAACATTTTGCACTTAAGCGAATAATCTCTTAGTGTAAGAGTTTAATCCATGAACACCACCTTCTAATTGAGCTGAAGCGGTTCTAAGTTCAAATCGAACACCACCAGCTCGAGATTCCTTTTGTAATTCGACAACACTGAAAGAAATCCCGGATGTATGTTAGCATATGAACGATTGGAAGACGGGTTTATAAGATGTAACTTACGATTTGACACCAGCGTCTTGTAAAGAGTGTTGTAAACCAGTGTATAAATAAGGAACGAATTTATTGATTGAACCTTTGTCGGCAACATCTCCTGATACACCTTGAGCAACTTTGACTGAATCAGTTTCAGAAAAGTATCTAGCTGTAGCAGCGTTATCTGAACCAGATAAAATAGATTTCTTTGATGCTACTGAACCACGTTGAGTATGTTCCATAGCTTCGATTGAACCCATACCTCTGTAAACTTTAACTCTTTTACCCTCATGGTAGAAGTATTCTCCTGGTGATTCTGTTGTACCAGCTAATAAACCACCCATCATAACAGCTGAAGCACCTAATGATAAAGCTTTGGCAATATGACCAATGTTTCCAATACCACCGTCTGCAATTGTTGGTACACCAAATCTTGAAGCGAATTCAGATACAGCGTAAACTGCTGTACCTTGAGGTCTACCAACAGCCATCACTTCTTGTGTGATACAGATTGATCCTGAACCCATACCAATTCTTAGTCCATCTGCACCAGCAACAATCAATTGAGCAGCTTGTTCTCTTGTTACTACGTTACCAGCAATAACATCGAGTTTTGGGTAAGTTGATTTAATCCATTGGATAAATTCAATTTGGAAGACTGAGTTTCCTTGAGAAGAATCTAAGACAACAACATCAAGACCAGCTTCAACAAGTAATTTCAATCTATCTTTGTCCCCTGGTCGAGTACCGATGGCAGCACCACAGTAGAGTTGTTTGGATTCTGGAACTTTGGAAGCGAGAGGGTAGTTTTGGTTTTTTAATAAATCGGATCGGGCGACAAGAGATACGAGGTTTCCGTCTGAATCGATGATAGGAAGTTTACCTTTCTTGGAATCTCGAAGGATGGCGTTGGCCTGTTCAAGGGTGATACCAGCGGATCCTGTTACCAAATCGGTGGTCATGACTGATTTTACTGAAGCTTCTGGGTCTTGGAATTGTACGTCTCGGCCTGTGATGATACCGACGAGTTTACCGTGCATCTTTCCGGTTTCAGTGATTGGTACACCGCAGAAGCCGAATGTAGCTTTGATTTCCAATACATCTCCTACGGTACTTTCCGGTGTCAAGCAGATTGGATCAGTGATGAAACCATTTTCGAACTTCTTGACTCGTCTAACCATAGCAGCTTGTTCTTCAGCACTACAATTGTGGTGGATAATACCAAGACCACCGTGTAAAGCGAGAGCAATAGCCATTCTGTATAATGCTTAATCAGCTGGCCGCCTCATTTCCTTGTAAGATTTCAGCTTACCGGTCTTCAGTGACAGTGTCCATAGGGGAGGAAAGGAAAGGGGTGTTCAAAGTGATGTTTTTGGTGACTCTGAGAGGGAATTAGAGATCAGCTTAGGCACTCTTCATAAATCATATGGAATGCTTAGTAAACGATATCGTGTCGACTTACTTGGATTGAAGTGATACAACGGAAGCTGGGAAATTGATATGTCCAGGAAGCATTAAGAAATCATTATAAGTTAAACCACCATTTTTTCTTGAATCCATGAGTTCATGAAGAGATAAACCATCTCCTCTTGGATATTCATCAAGGTATGATAAAGCATCAGCGGATTTGAGGACGTTCTCTGATCTAGCAGGAGCGTTTAAATTGGTTGAAGAAGAAGCGTGACCGTTTGCACTAGACATCTTGGAGAAAATATATTGTCTTTTTATGTATTTAAATAGGTTAGATAGGTATGCAAAGGAAAAGGATATCAAGTAGGTGGGTGGGTCGTATTGACCGAACCAAGAAAAAGAAAGAAGAAAGAAAGATAAGATGAAGATGTAAAAATAATGCTAACTAAGCAATACCTTGACATGCCGGCACACGCGATATTGAAAAAAAGCTGAAAAAAAGTTTAAAATCTTTAAAATTATAAATTCACCATGATGTGTCATTAAAGCAGGTACCGTCTTTTTTGAAGCAGTGATAAGGCTTCCTGGGCTTTTCCTATCATCCGTGGGAAAGCTGTTTTAGGTCAGCGGAATCAAAGCCATACAGACTTTTACAAAAGTTGACACTTAATTCGGTGACCCTGTTAAGGGGTCCAGACTGTTTGTGGTGAAAGAACCGAAATGGCTGTTTAAGCTTTTCTGTTGTTTAAAGCCACTTTGTTCATTGTATGATACTCCGAAAGTACCTTTCCTTCCCGTACCGGATTACCTACTTCTTCCACTCGTGATCAATCCCGTATCCGGGACCTTGCCCTTATCAAAGTACCACCACACCCGTCAAGGAGTGGCTAAGATAGGTACAACCAGATGTGGCCTTCTTTCTTCTATTTTGGTGCCGTTCATAGGGTTCATAAAAGAAGCTTTTGCGTATGAGATCATCAGTACCTTCTGCATGCCTGTTTGGAGCAAGAAGAGTTGGTCGAGAACGATTGCAATCCTGAGGTCGTGGGAAATGTGGAGATACATCTGAAAAGGCGATACCAAAGTTTAACACAATGGCATTTCGGTTCACCACCATGTGTAAAACGGATCTCAACTGATAGATAAACAAACAGACAGCCACATCCGAATCCGAGTGTACCCATTCTACATTCAGATAGGCGGTTTCATCCGCATTCGTTGCAGAGTATGAAAATATTTCTTCATTATTATCAGATTATCGTGTTTTTTCGAAGCGACGCCAATTGGCGATATAATAGCTTTGATATCGCATACAGGCATCTGGATAAATGTCGAAATGCCAAACAGAAATCCGATCGATGATTGAAACATAATTGTGGAATGTTAGAATGTGATCGAGTGACTGCCAAACCGTCGTACTTCTTCTTCGAATAAAGGGTTATTGTCAGAGGAACCGGGTAAAGGACTATGCTTAATTGCTTGATTCCCATTTTGACCCTTCATCGGATCTCGTCAAATGAGAGTATGTATGTCTTTAAGCATTACCATCGTAGATCGAGATCAGACGAGCATTGCTACATAACAGTGGGACTTTGATCATTCTTAGCGAAGTGATATTGTCTATGCTTCTGGCAGGAGAAAGGCCATACCCGCAAGAGACTCCTTATGACAGTGTAACAGTGAACAAACGCGGGCATAATGGGATGATGGCTACCAGCATGACTAGGACTCATATTGTAGACGGCGTCTGCCAACTCGAGCTGTTCGGTTCCAAGCGAAACTCGGATTGTGGAATTGTAGGTAACAACATCGATGCGTTGGAATACCTTGTAATCGATATTTAACGAAGACGAATCTGGTTCATGCGTTCACATCGATCATGATGTACTGCTACGTATGCACTGTCACCGGCATCTCGTTCAAATGCCTCAAACTTGTGCAGCTACGTATGTGTATTGTTCGCCGATAGATGATCGTCCCACGTAAAAATTGTCACCTGCTTAATTGCGTTTGCATAACTGCGGGATGATAACAACTATGAGGGTCTCTCTTTCAGCATATACCGCAAGACTAATTGGAATATTTAGTTTGATTGCTTAATTGGTTCTATTGTGTAAACAGACTTAATTAACTTTCGTTAGCTTGGCGGTATTCTTGTGTTAAAAAACTAAAGTTAATACTATATCAGAGACATGAAGTGTCGGGACCGATAAACGTTTACGCACTGTTGAGTTGGAATACACGGCGAATGCGAAAAAACATCGAATCAATCTGTTTCATTTCATGTTGGTTTTACGTTATTGATAGCTGGTATCATCGAAACAACGAAAAAGAAGTCTTGCTTCCCTATTATGAGCGGATCAAGGCAGTCACCGTATTCGAGCTAAGGGCTAGATATTCTTAGAAATACAGATACCACATGACTAGCTCGAAGACTTTTGTATTGGAGAACTCCGTGTTTTGTAATGAAGCGAGTATAGAACTACAACATCAATACAATATGAAACCAAGAAATTCTAATCAGATTTGAGCAAGATCGTGAGAAAGGTACAGACCGATGAATTGAGTTCTTTTTGTTTTTGTTATGATGCGAGACATCAAATGTCTCAAAGCAACCTGACGTAAGATCGACATTAAAAAACCACTGAAGGCATTCGATTGTTTTTTCGTGGTTGCTATTGTTCTCCAATGATAAAGTTTATGCCATTGAAAAGGGTACCCGGATCAAACAGGAACAACATCGCTCATCGGAAACTCTAAACCAAAAAAAAATTCACCGTATAAAGCGGTGTAGGATCATTTTAAGTGCGCTTAAAAGGAAAAAGATTCTTCTTTCGGAAGGTACGGAATCTCTGATAGATATGATGGAGAAAACCTTCTATCACAAGGCTTTGCGGGAACGATAGAGTTATGCATTTACCGATTGGTGGCGTTATCTTTCCGGCTCTTAGTAAGAGGTACTGGATTCTTTAAACTGGACAACCTTGGTATAAAAGGTCCTGGGCATGATCGGCGGTTTTACTTCTTAATCTATTACAGGAAAACTGATAGATAGATATTTTCCGAAAAGATTTCAAGGTATTTTGGAGAAACCGAACTAACGTAAAGCTTCAACGCCCGAGACGTCATGTAACCTTGTAGTCATGTTGTGATATAACCTGATTGATGAGATGGCTCGTCGGTATTCTACTGACGGAAGAACAAAAGTTAAAGAGAATTATGGAATATTTCCCGATCCGGTCGGAATGCCACCAACTCATTTATCTTTCGCGCAGTGAGACATAAATGGCGTTCCTGCTATCGAAAAAGCTTTTTATTTGTATACACCATCTTATAACTTTAATCATACTTGCTCACCGTAGCCGTATCTTAATTACTGACTATTACTCAATTCAGTCAGCTGTATCAACTAAGATTTTTATCTATTACTCTAGTCTTTCAGGGCTTACGTGAACTGACTGAATGAATTTAGGTATCATGTCAGAGGAATTTCAATCGATGATAGAATGGCTCGTGATATCTAGCCCTGGACTTAATGTTTCTCCTACGATGATCATCAACGATTTGCGAACTAAACATTCTTCTTGAAGCTATCTTAAGGTGGTGATCGTTGACCCTTAATCTCGATGTCTGAAAGAAGAAACCAATAAACCTAGAATGGTATGTTGGTTTCTCGAAGAAGAATTCATCGATATTCATTAGACTCTAAAACTGGCTATTAACGCCATCTTCTTTTCTTTTTAAAAGATGGATAGCCCCAATGGCTGAAGATAATTAAATCATATTATTATGCTTTCTCTTTTAGATATCTCAATATAGTATTACCAGTACGGTTTCGTTTTGTCAAACCCGCTTTTTGTCTCTCCTCCCATTCCCACTACCAGAAAGTTAAACCAACCTCTTACCGCCTTCGGAAGTGTCGATCAAACTAGTTTATACTAGAGTAACCTACATATCCCATCTGATCAAACAAACATAAAGCATATATATCTAGTCCCATATCTTCGTCAAATAATCTTTACCCGCTCCATCATCAATCCTTTTATCTTACTTCACTAAATTTGTCTCATCCATTGTGACAATACTACCTTATCAAATCCCAACCCGTGCGACATACAATATATTATAAGTCGTCACATCTGTCATTCTTTACATACAACATACATCATAATCACTGCTTATAAATTACTATAAACTTATATCAACAACCCCCCTTCAATTCATATCACATACCTAACCAACTCACAGAACCAACTTTATTTCCATTATTCAACATGTCTACCACTCAACGATTAAGAGATCCCACCCACCCCGCTTCCCTTTGTAAACTCTCTACACATAACCCAACTCTTGTTCATTCACTTAAGAACAGAGTCCGACCAGAATTCTTTGGTGAGTTACAAATTCATTGATCATGTTTTTAGTTCCACCTAGATTGCTGACTGACGATAAATTTATAGCTCATGTAGCAGAAAAGACTTCTGAAGTCATCAAAATTGCACCCGCTGAAGATGCCGATGTATCTATGCTTTCACCACCTGCTACACCAACCAAAGAACAATATGTAGATTTGAATGGTAAACCAGTTGAATGGTGGCAAGCACCCAAAGGTGAAGAAGATGACAGTAATGCCGATTTACCTGAATTATCAGAGTTCATTAGAGGTTTAGTCGTTCAATCAAATGTACAGATGCCAACTTTATCAGTAACATTAGTTTACCTTGAAAGATTAAAGGAAAAATTACCAACTGTTGCTACAGGTATGAAATGTACTAGACACAGAGTGTTCTTAGCTGTACTTATATGTGCAGCAAAATACTTGAACGATTCTTCTCCAAAGAACATGCACTGGCAAAAATACGGTAAATACTTCTCATTAGCTGAAGTCAACTTGATGGAAAAACAACTTTTATATTTATTGGATTACAACTTAAGAGTTGAAGAACCAGAATTAATCAGTCATCTTAGAGATTTCTGGAACCCAACTCCAGTCGTCAATGTACCAGTATCAAAAGCTCTTCCAGTACCTTCATCATCAGAAACCAGAATGCCTTCACCACCACTTACACCTACCAACTTACGTGTTAACGTTAACATTCCTGGTCCAAGTAAATCAACTTATGTTCCACCTCAGCAACAGCAAGTTGAATCTTCCCTTCCATCTTCACAAGCTGCTGCTATATCATCTTGGTCAGCTAGAACTGCTCAAGCTTTAGTACGAAGTAGATCAGATGATGTTTACTCTTCATCTTCTTCACCTGCATCAAGAAGATCATCAACGTATAACAACTTAGTAAACAATGCCTCAGCATCATCATCATCTTCTTCATCTACTTTAGCACCTTCACCAGCAGGATATATGTATCTCGATGCACCTACACCAGGTTTAGCAAGAAGAGATTCAATGGATTCATCAACATCATCAATCTCAACTACACCAGGTGAAAATTGGAACAACAGCAATTACGGTTCATTATCAGCTGCAATTGTACATTCAAACTCTTCAGGTCAATTATCTGTATCAGTTTCAAAACCTGGATTACCAAGAAAAGCTTCTTATACAGCTAAACCAGGATCAATATTAATTGTTGATACTGCTGCTGCTGCTCAAACTAGTCCATCCGGTTCTTCAGTAACTACTTCACCTACACGTGAATTGTTCAAAAAGATTAGACCACCTACATCTCTTAGATCAATTAGAAGACATGTTCAATTATAATTTCTTTTCATTTTATATATAATTTGGGTTTTCTCAGTATAATTTCCTTTCATGTTCATATATATCACACAATAAGTTGTACTACCATTAGCATTTTTATTATACATATACAATACCTTAAAGTTTCGTTGTTTTAGCATTTTTTGATTTTGTCGCTTTTTATACATTTTGTTTTCTGTTTATATATAGCAGTGATTAGTTAAAAGTAGTAAAGAAACTATATATGTTGACGCTAGTCGTTGATATCTTGTATATCGCATGAATTACAAACATGAATTATTACACTCTTTTGCCTATGCACTTTAGCCAGTATTCCGCGACCTACTGCTGATGCAGATTCTTGTCTTCTTCAACTATCTTGACGAACCCGTTGAGTGTGGAGTGCAAAGAAATACCATTCAAAAGCTTCAAAGGCAACATGTTTCACGGAAGTGATAAAGAAGTTTTACTATTATACTTCCGATATTAAAGGTTCAGCACTGTGAACAAGCAAGCTATTTGATCATATTATATAAATCCACTTTCTCTCAAAGTCTTTGTCAATGCAAAAATGCTCTTTTTATTCCTTTCTATACCTTCCCAACCTTCATCATTCGGTTCTGCGTTAGGTTCAGTCAGATCTATCCATTTCTTCGTACCATTCAATCCATCTATCAAACAACCTTCCAAGAAATCTTTGCATATTCGATTCCTATCTTCTGAGCCCGAGTCCGGGATCTCCCGCTTTGCATCTACATTATCGTACTCGGCTTCTAAGAAGATTGAATTTGCATTTGGGTTAGGTAAGATGAAAACCCTCAGAATCAATGAATTCTTGTTTGACTTAGAGGATGGCGGTATGAATGGATTGAATGTTAATACAGTCAATAATAGTGAGGATCCAGGTAAAGGTGTTGGTGTAGGTACAGAAGATGTATTTGATGCTGCCTATAAAGCAGGAAGTGAAAACAATATAGCAGAATTTTACAGTCAGAAGCAGAACTTTTACCGCTTTGTTTAGGAATAACAATCACTCACAGCTTTAGCAGATTTCGTATAGCCCATAACAAACGGACTTAGTAAACTCTGTAACATGGGTTGTACGTTTGATGTTGGTTTTATTACTAAACATTTAAATCTATTCTGCTTCTTTGCTTTTTGAGTTTGTCTCGGTTGATCATCCACTGCCTCGGATTTGGCTTCTACTGCTTTGTTATCTGTAGCGTTCACATGCACGTTTTCGGTTGATATCTCTGACACTTTAGGTATATCAATGATTTCGAATCCATCATCATCTAAAGTATCTTTATCTATTTCTATAGGTTGAGATTGATCTGAATTTGAAGGTTTATCCACATCTATAAGTTCATTTTGACTGTCTCTTTTCCTGACATTCCCTCCGATAGTTTCGTCCGTTCGTGTGGGCTGAACACGGTTATCTGATAAGGCGGAACGATCATCCAGAAACAAATAAGTTATATCTTCTTTATCACTTATACTGCTATTTAAATTTGAGCTACCACTAGCTACTGGCGGTAGTGGATTGGGTAAAGTATTGATCGTTGTTAGATACCTCGAGTATGTTTTATTCGCTGAATCTGAGTTACTGGAAGATGTTTTAGAAGGAAATGTAGATCGATAAGTACGGAATTGTATCGTTGATCGTGATGGTGTATGTAGCTGGTTTAACGTGAATCAAAAACGTCAGTGATCGGTAGCAAGTGTTGGATCATCATATTTTTGCTCACACTATAGCTTTCCAGAACTCTAGGTAAGACTATATCAGCTAAAGATATCTGACGTCCGGGAGGTGGTGTATATGACCATTGTAATTGTCTATTTGAGATCTTTGCGTCAGTCAACAGAGACCACTATGTCATTGATTGAGAAAGGATTGAAATCTTACAAGGTATAGCCCATCCTTTCAGTACCCTGCACACTATGTTACTGTTTCTATGTATGCATAAGAATGACCAAGAAAGCTAGTAGCTTCTTCAATCGTATTTTATAGCCTTTTCAGCAAGAAAAGCTCTATATATATAACTTCCACATCATCACTTTTTCCAATGAAACATGACAAAAAGTCAAAAGCAAAAGACAACCTGAAGACGCGTCTTTCATCTGGCAACATTTGCGACTAACTTGCAAAACTCGACTCTATGACTTATAGACAACGACTCACACGATCTTGTACGACCCCGAATACTCTATACTCTTTCTAGCATATTGCAAATATAAATAGAAAGAAGACATAGGAAATAAGCTCGAATTACTAAATTTGTTCAATTCCTCCTTGATCCCTCTTTTGGATCGTGAAACCGGTAAAATCCGTCACTATCAAGATGAAAGTTACTATACATTCATATAATTCAGTTGCGTATTGGAAATGGGATATTTCTTCAGATGAACCGCATAAATTACATAAACATTTAGATTTGGATGATATTGAAAATGGGTATATAAATCCTGATGATCCAAATTATGAAGATGATGATGACGATGAAGAAGTTTGTGGTATCTGTCAAAATGCGTTTGAAGGTTGTTGTCCGGAATGTAAGATTCCAGGAGATGATTGTCCTCTGAGTGAGTAAAGTAGAACCGTATATCAACTTGAAAATGGGAAAGGGATATTGAGCTGATATTATATCTCAACGATAATTCTATCCTGCACCTAATCCAATTGATATCCACCGCTATATTTGCCATTACATGTTTTTCCATGGCCATCGTTAGTATGGGGAGAGTGTACTCATGTTTTTCACATGCACTGTCTGTTGAAGTGGATAGACACGGAATCATCAAAACAACAGTGTCCCATGGATCGTAGACCTTGGGGTATGTTTATGATTTGACAACGATTCTCTTCAGGTCCTTTCCTTTCTGGCCGGTGCTTGAGTCTTTATCAAGCTAATTATGTTCTCAAAACAGTAACGGCCGACCGTAAACCCGATAAACTACCTACGACGACGACAGGTGAACCTGTTGCTCAAGTCGCACCTGGACCTCTACCGACAGAAGAAGAAGGCGGCGTAGTCATGATGGCTGATTTATCAGGAGAAGCTGATATAGGCGAAGAAGGTGAAGAAGGTGAAAGTATGGAAGTTGATGGACGATAGATGTTCTGCATGATCGTAACGACCTTTCACGTAATATTGTACAAATAGACAAATATGGACAATCTCATCCTGTTGTATCACCTTTTGTACGTATCATCCCTTCTGTATACTTTGAGTACACCATTACTCTGCTCGACAGCAACAACCTTCTTGTCATGTATAGTTTTGCGCATTCCCATTCTGCATAGCCTTATGCCGTCGGCGATGATCTCAGGGTTTATTTCCGGCGGAAAGGTGCGAGATGTTGTCAACGTTGATGAATGCAATCTAGTTCACAGCTTTCGTATATTTCGTCAGTCTATTTTCGTACTTGGCGACTTATCCGGAATACCTTTGTCATCACTTCTCATCTTACATTAGCAGTCTACAATTCATCGTCTCGTCGGAAGCGTTTACTTTATAGTCTACGTTGAAGGCGGACCAAGAGTTGTGAAATACACATTAATATCACTCACAAAGCAGACGACCAACTTGAAGTCTCTGATGAAAGGATAGTCGGCTAGTCTGATTAATTACAACAGCATGACAACGCCTTCAACACCTATACCGGAAATAGTCACTACGCTTGCCTCACCAGACTCGACCCGAGGTGTATGGAATGATTCAACTTTACTAGCCGACGGACTTGACGACGATCCGCTGAGTCCGGTAAAAGAGGAAGAAAGGGCCAGTGATGAGGTGGGCATAGATACCATAAGAGAAGATGCCGGTCCTTCCAGTATTGAAGAGGTGAGTATACAGCTGCATTCACCTGACAGACTTCCCTCAGATAGGAAGTTGGTGTGACCGGTCTTAGCTGACAACTGTTCGGGTGATTGTAGTTATCAATTCACGCTTTAGCACAGAGAGGTGATACGCCTGCGATATCGTCTTTACTACGAGATAATCCGTCTTTAAATTTATCGCAGAAAGATGAGCAAGGTATCACACCGTTACATTGGGCAGCTATTAACGCACATATGGGAACATGCCGATTTTTGTTGGATAATGGCGCTGAAATAGATGCTGTAGGAGGTGAATTACAGGCGACACCGCTACAATGGGCTGCAAGGTAAGTTACCTCACGTCGACTGATAATCGTTCTCCTGTTTGATTGAGAGAGAGAACCCACACTGACATCCATCACAGAAATGGACACCTATACGTGATACATCTCCTATTATCTTATGGAGCGGATCCAAATATACTAGATTCACAAGGATTCAATACATTGCATTTGATAACGCACTCAAGTGGAGTGATGCCTTTGCTGTATATGGTAAGCTAAAGAGTACCTCAAAGTAGTCATGACGAATATTTCGCTGACAACCGTCTGTCTTGTCAGCTACATCAACCGGTAGCGATCGATGAGAAAGATACAGATGGACATACTGCATTGATGTGGGCAGCGTATCAAGGTGAGTAATCAGATTGACTGGACAATCATCATCCTTCCCTCCGGATCAAGGTACATTACTTAGACAAAGCCTGATCAATACAATTCAAATAATTAGGCGACGCATTATCTGTTGCCCTTCTCCTAAAACATGGCGCTTCCGTTCACCTACAGGACAATGCTGGGATGACACCTTTACATTGGGCAGCTGTCAAGGGAAACAAAGTTTCCATTAAACATCTCTTAGAAGCTGGTGCGAATCTTGATATCAGAGAAGAAAGTGGCAAAACACCGAGGGATATGGCTGAGGAACTGAAAGGCTTGGTACCGTTCGAAAAAGGACTAGAAGAAGCTGGATATAATTCCTTAGGTACTAAGAAATATGGGAGATTGAGTGATGTAAGCCTCATATGATCTTTTTTATCGATTTCAGCTGATACTCGTTGATCTCTTTTGTCAACGAATAGAGAAACACAAAGCTAGCGATATTTGCTCTCCCGACCTTGTTCCTAGGCATAATTTTCAAAACATTCGACCATTTCCCAATTTATGTTAGCTTCCCACTCGCAGTAGCAGAGTTCATGGCAATGCAATTAGTAAGTTCATGGCATTTTTTCTTCTTTCTTCTTAAATTACATGTCATATGAAAGATTTTGCTCACAAAATAGCTTCATATTCAGACAGTAACCCATTATTTGCTTCGACATATAGTAAGCGAGTATAAGGTGTCATCCTCAAACCATTTCGCATCAATCATTATAGCAAGTATAATATGGGTGTTTTATTCTTGGGCTACTCGTCTGGTGTCTGGTAAGCCAAGTCTCATCAATCACTATCATGATCAACAGCAAATGCTGACGGTCATCTGACTCATTATAGGTACACCAGGCCACGCAGTCGCCAACTTGGTTTTCTTCGTTTCTTTCGCTGGATGCAGTTATAATCTTTTTACTGCTATAAGGAGTGATCCTGGCTTCGTACCTTTACCTGTGAATGACTCAGAAGTGAAGGAGGTAGGTATTGATCTCTCTGGGGCTTGTTTTTGTACCTTATTGTGAGGGATGAGAGCCTTACTGATCAACCGTATTACCCTTGGCAGGCGTTGGAAGACCTGGTTGATCAAGGAAGGCTAAATGGGACCAATTTTTGCATCGAGTGTATGGTATGTTCCCAGTCTCCTTTATACAAGTGTTTCGTCAACATGATTATCCATTTGGCTGACTGTCATTGTTAGGCAAGAAAACCACTCAGGTCAAAGCATTGTCGGACATGTAATAGATGCGTGGCGAAATTTGATCAGTGAGTTACCGAACCCGTTAATGACACAAACTGACTGGGTATATGCAGTCATTGCCCCTGGATCTGGAATTGTGGTAAGTGAATAACTGGCATGTCTATTGAGGGCTTGCAAGCTTATTACGTTGTGTACATGCTAGTCGGCGCCAAAAATCATCGGTCATTCCTGCTCTTCGTACTGTTCTTGATAGGTGGAATCATCACATTTAATAGATTGACAGTAGACTGTACGTTTTCGATCAATGTATTCGCAATTCCCCAGTTCCGCTGACTTGTGTTCAATCTCATAGACATACAAGAGAACGCACCTGAGTATACGCCACCAGTAACACCTTCGCCCGGTATAACTGTTTGTAATATATCTACTACACTATGTCGAGCCGGGACATACGATTCTTTTCTACTTTCTGTGGCACTATGGTCAACCCTACAGTTGACCTGGACTTTGGTTTTAGCTACATCGCATTTATGGCAAGTAGGCAAACAGATGACTACGTTTGAAGTATCGAATCTTGGCAGGTATGGATATATGGGTGGAAGAGGTGGTACATCTTTGAGGGATCAAAGTGGAGCCATGAAAGCTGGGTCTTTCTCGCAAGCTTTATCGGTGGGAGCAGCACCGTTTCCTGGCGGTGCAAGTGAAGAAGCTGAAGGTTTATTTAACGCTGGACCCGATGGTAATTCAATATCTTTCCCGCCTCCACCCCCACCTACTAGTGCAGGTGATGGACATGTACATGGCCCAGGATGTAAACATGAAAATGGAGGTGGACATAATCATTCACATGGCATTTTAGGTATATGTAAAGGTTTAGGTAAAGTTATAAGTGGACCTTTGATGAACATTTTAGGCTTGGATAGATTCACAAAAGGTAAAGCTCTAGGTGGAATGAAAAAAGCTGGAAAAGATCAAAATCCATTCGATATGGGTTTCATACAGGTAAGTCGGAACCTCGTAATTCATCCTCTACGCAAGACTCATGTGAACTGATCGCTTGACACTTGTAACAGAATTGCACGGATTTCTGGATACCTTCAAGAGATATAGATTATACTCAGTTATACGAAATTCCTACAGAGGGTTGGCGAGCTTATAGACGTAAGATTGCAATGCAAAAGAAGTTGGGAGGTGACAACGGGAAAGGTGGATATGTTGCTGTTAGTGGAATAGAAGAAGCTTAGGAGGATGTCTGTTTGGATGCAGTCGATAATGTTTTCGGTATTCACTCACGACATCTAATGAATTTGTGTATAGGAGAACATATGCATCGCAATACGAAAAATCTCGTTATTATGATAATCTACATATATACATACAAATATCCTAGAGTTGACGTTCAGCAATCGAAGCAAAAGCATCGGCGACATTGTCAGATCCAAAATCAATGAGCATTTCTTGTCATGCCCTGTTTTGGCAATCCTAAGTCGACTATGAATATCAATCATTATCAGGGTCTTGACCTTCTTCAGATTCTATATCACGCAATTCCTCTTCTTGGTCTGACGATTGAGTACTACTCTTTTTCGTTTTTGGTTTCTTTTTAGATTTCCTATGCATACTCTTAGTTTTAGTGTGAGTAGCAGGTGTCGTTGGAGCAGCCGTTTCCGATAAAGTATCTCGAGGGAGAGGTTTAGTATATCCAGCAATGTGTATTGATTTTATAATATGTTCTTGAAGTACCATACCTAATGCCATTAAACCATCCCCCTCAATAGATTTAAACATATCTCTCTTTTTATATTTCCCTTTTGATCTTTCTTTCCTTTCAATTTTTTCATTGCTTTTACCTCTGCCTTTCGGTCTCGTTGTATCCAATATCAGTTCACCATATTCGTCAACTAGTCCTTCCTGTTTGATATGATGTATATCATCATCATCTTCCTGTCCTTCTTCCTCAGATTCATGCAGTTCATCTGAATCACCATCTTGGCTCATTGATACGTGGTCTTTACCATTTGATCGTTGATGCGACCTTGATCTTGATTTGGATCTGGAATTTGGATTTGAATTGAAACTTGTGATTGACAGATTAAGGCTAGATGAGGATTTACTTGAATAATCCATTCCTGAATCCTGAATAATCATCAAACGTTTCTTACTTCCCCAAGGAACTTGACGACCTTTTTTCAGAGGTTCGAACATCAACCCATTTGAAGTGTAAAATTCTGATGCATAACGATGGAGTGACAGTAAGAATTCTGATGTGGGTAAAGGGGTTTCCAATGGTAAAGTTTGCATCTGTGGGATTATTGTTATTGATGGTGATTTTGATGGACCGACTGCTGTACATATACCGTCAATCAGCATAAGACAAGTTCTGATGTAAACGAAAGAAGGAATCTCACAATCATTAACGTGGTCATTGACAGTAATTGAACGCTCACGGTCAAGAGCAATTTGAGCAGATTTAGCTCTTCTAGTTTCCCAAGATCGTTTGGTTCTTTCAGATATTGATTTGTCTATTTTACTATTACCATTCCCATTTTCCCTTGTTCCGCTTGATGTTTCCTTTCTTTTACCATTATGCTTAGAGCTTTTACTGTGTTTGGTTTTACCCTTCTCTACACTTCCTATCTTTGGAGTGGAATCTGACAATACAGTTGCGGTTAAATCATCTTTAACAGTCCTAGATTTTCGAGCTTTTTTCGTCGGTCTATCGTTATTTGTCGTTTCGAAAGACATCTCGTCTGAAAGCGCCGAATCATCTGCCTTTGATCATGTTATATGATACCAGATATTGTATTGAATTCCATGTAGAAGTGTAAAGAGTAAATAGCTAATTCAACAAACTTACTGAGAAGATCAATTCAACAACATACATTTTGACTTCGAGATTCAGGCACGAACATCAACAAATCTGAAATTTCATAATAGATAGATAGTACGTTCATATTTCTTTATAATATTTTCTGTTCTCATATATACATATATATCACAATCAACGTCATTATAATACCGTCGATCAAGAAAAGTCAATGGCAGATACCAAAATGGAAGAACACTTACCTGCTGATCTGATAGATTTAGGCTGTAAATTGTTATTAGCATGTCAAATATCTCCCAAAAGTGAAATTGAAAGATTATTGAAATTGGGAGCACCAACATGGTATCAAGATGAAGAATTAGGTTGGTCATGTTTACATTATGCATCAGAACGTAAAGAACCTGAATTATTAGAATTACTCTTGCAAAATGGTGCTATATGGAATTCAGTTGATAAATGGAATAGAACAGCAGGTGAAATTTGCTTGAGTTTAAACGATCAACAAGGCTGGCAGATAATCAGAAATGAAGGTATAAGATCTGGTAAGTCTTCTTCGTTTCTTTAGTTTGAAATAATGCATACCAAGCTGGAAATTATGTTTCAGATGCTCTGAAGCAATTTATAATATGAGAAAAAAGAATAGAACGCTTAATTACTCATTCGCTTGTTTGCCGTAGAAATGTTACATTATGCTTTAGCTGGACCGTCATCACCTCAATCTGATTCATCAACCAATATAAAGCTCAAAGCTGAAGATAAAACTTCTGCGGGAGATAATTTGACTTTCTTGAAAAGTAAATTAACATGGAATGTAGGAAGTGATGGGAAAGAAAGAGTGTTAGATGCTGATGGGAATGGGTAAGTCTGTCTGTTCAATCTCATTCAGTCAGGGAGTTTAAGAAGCTAATGTCCCAAATGATAGTGTTATGATGGGATGGGAAGAACCTCTTAGTCAGTATACAGCTTTCAGCTCAAGATGATTTTCTCTCAAAGCTGATTTTGGTTTTGTATAGTGGTTGAACACGTCAAATTGATGACTCATGAACATCCAAATGCTCAACCTGGAGCAGAGGGAATGACAATAATGAATGTAGGATTTGGTCTAGGTATAGTAAGTCTTATTGCTGAAATTATTTGACAAGCACAACATATCCTGATTTCCGTTATCTGAATAAATCAGGTCGACAGATTATTTCAGGAAACTCAGTCATCTTCACATCCAAAACCATTAAATCATACTATAATAGAAGCACATCCTCAAGTATTAGAATATATAAAAGAAAAAGGTATAGATAAACTACCTGGAGTAAAGATATTAGCAGGTAGATGGCAAGATTTCTTATTAAATCCTGAAAAATTAGGTGAAGTCTTAGAAAATACTCCAAGTGGAATGGGTTATGATGCTATTTTCGTTGATACTTTTGCTGAAGGTTATGAGGGTAAGCAATAATATCTCACAATTTTGAATTACCGTTCCAAGGTCAAGGTAACTAAATTTTCTGACATCATTATTACTATATAGACTTAAAAGCATTCTTCGAAGTTTTACCAGATATTTTGGAACCTGAAAATGGTATATTCTCATTTTGGAATGGACTTGGTGCTACAAGTAAGTATATCCATTGCTTCATCATTCTACCATGCAATAAATTGCTCAAACTGATCACCTTTTGATTTGCGCAGACCCAACGATATACGCGGTATCCTCTTCATTAGCTGAATTGCATTTAGAAGATGTGGGTTTAAATACAACATGGCATGATGTACTCATACCTGAAAGTCTAAGAGAAGAAGTTTGGAAAGGTGTCAAGAGAAGATATTGGGAATTATCTGGATATAAATTACCTATAGCGAAAATGAGCTTAATGTAAATCCAAAGGATATCATTCACAAGGAGTGTTCGATTCTACAGCCTTACGGGTCGTGAAGCAAAAAAGCATTAGACATGTCTTGTGAACCATCAACGAACGACGATCACGCTTGATAATAAAACGATATGCATCGACGATCAATATGGGCTTAGCAATTAAAGCTGATTTACCGCGATTTCACTTCGCCAATTCATCAATCCATCCTGACTCTTTTAACTATTAAGGTCACCACTCTTCCTTTCCTAAACTTTCGACAAAACGAAATCTCAAACAAGTACTTCGTGAACCCTGGATTTGAGGTGTTATCTGAGCGAGCACAATCATTGATAATTACTTCCATCTTGAATATATTTTGACAAGAATTCCAGTTTATCGGTCAAAAGCTCGTAACCTTCTGTGTCATTATTAGAATAATAAATACCTGTTGGACCTCGCCATTGGCCTTCCAACGAGTCTGCATCACAAAAGTCGTCGAATGAAAGCAAACATCTGTTCTTACTTTTATACCATACAGCATCTAATTTTTCTTCAAATTGTCTCAAATCCTTCGAGTTGAGTGCTGATTGAGTAAATCTGAAATTCGGATTTCCTGAACTACCGACTGATGTCTCACAAGTGTAATCTGATACCGCTGGTCCTTTACCTTTAGTCGACATAATGTAACGTGATTTATTTAGTGCTTGATAAATAATGAATATGATTTATGATTAAGTTCTGTTGACTGTTCGACATTTTCTTTGAGAGGAAACATTGCCCCTTTTATACCTTTTCAGAGGTCAATACTCTCGGTGATGAAGCCTATCAATCGACTCAAGTCAAGTGATTGGCTTCCGGAACTCTTACAAGATAGTTGTCCGACGTAAGGAAGCGTCGACAAAGACTCAATGTCGAACTTTGGAGTGACATTCGGTCGCCGTATAAGCAATTCCGCCTCGGTGTATCCTGAAAGGTGTAAACGAGAAAATAAGGTCGAGGTACTGTATACTGTCTGAGTTCTCTACGATGTCATCAAACAAGGGTTTGGTCATCCTTATTACTATCTTTCGCTTACATTCAATCCACTGACGGAGTCAGATTGAAACTCAATAGCGTTAATCATGAGAAGGCCTCCCCGACAAAACGGAGAAGATGATCAAAGGATTACTCACACCCCAACACTTACGTTGAAGGACCTCGATCATACTTCAAAGGTTGGCTGTATGATTGGTAGATACATGACAACATAGGTTCGAGATATATACAGAATGCAAGGTATGCTGTGCTTGAAATGACTTTCATAACGAGACTGGAGGTTTATCCAAATCTTCTCTTCTTACTACCCAATCCTTTGAATGCCTGACACGATCAAAGAGCATTAGCATGTATTACCGCTCAATTGCCAACTGAATAAACTCACAATGCCATCATCATCATCATCCGCAGGCAACAATCTTCTTCTACCAATCTGTGAAGCTTGAGTACCCCTTAAACCTGTGCTCATAGCTTGTGTAGCTGGCGTTCTTCTCCTTGTTGATGTCGAAGGTGGATCATTGCCTTCCAATGTTCTTGTACCTGTAGCTGTACCTACACCGTTGCTCCTGTTATTTTTCGACTTCAACGCTGTACCTGAACCAGTACCAGTTGAATTGCCCCAATCCAAACCTTCATCAACTTCATCAGAATCTTCTAACAAAACAGGTTCTTTATTCTTTCCCCTTGTGGTTCTAGTTGATCTTGCTCGAGTGGAAGTAGCTATACTAGTTTGAGAGGCTACACTCTCAGCTTCGCTAAGTACGCTTTGAGCTCTTGTACGTCTAGAACTCGTTGATACTCTAGGTGTCTGGGTTTGACTTTGTTGCGTTTCAGGTATACGACTTCTTTGTCTGGATCTGAATGTCGAAGGAGGATCATCATCATCTTGCGTAACTTGAGTGCCCAATAGCCGCTTCCTACTCCGAGGTAGTAAAGGCATATCTCCATCTTCTTCTTCAACTTGAGTAGCTTTTCCTCGAATGCGAGAAGGATTGACAATTTGAGTTGGCCAATAAGCTAGAATAGCGCGGTGCATCAATATTTCGTCAATTAGGTCTCATTTAAGGTTGAAGCATCGAGAACACTCACGTTCACCCATCTCAGCATCCTGAATAGTGGGACCGGCCAACGCTAATTGAACAGGTTCTCGACGTATGATGTTTTTCTGCTCGCAAAAGTCACTTTCGATCAGCGTCTGCTTGCTTCAATTTAAAACAAAAAGCTCGTTTCAAACTCACCTTCTTGAACTTTTTGAAGTTCGGTTTTCCATCATCTACTGTAACCGGTTCTGCAACCCTTTCGGCTAACTTGTCTTTTCTGAATAAATCCTTCTTCACGATTTGAATGAAATTACCTCTCAATTCGTCATCGAAATCGTTCAAAAGTGCATAATCAGGTATACTAGCATTCCATTCATTTGCTTTGACGATTGAAGATTGTCCATTAGGTTTGGGTATTCTCAATTGATTAAATTCTTTATCTAATTCATCGACTGCTGTTCGAGCTTTAGTAGACTTCTTAATAGCTTGTAAGAATGCTTCATCTTTGCTTGGTCCATCCACATTACTGTTTGTTTGTGTTGCATTTTGAGATTTGCTTTTGGATTGTTTTGAAGGCGAGATGATTTGTGGTTTTGTCGTTTTAGTAGGTATAGATCGACCTTCAACCATCTCTTCTTCTTCCGAAGGTGATCTTTCCCGTCGACGTTGAGCTGGCGGAGGAACGATACTTTCCTCAGAAGCTGCACGTTTCGAGCGCAGACTTCTTCCTGTCCTGGTTCCATACGAATCGTTATCTATATCCATTGCATCGTGGCCCGCACTGCCTCCATTAGCTAGGGAAAAATCGGAATTGCTTGAGCCTTGGGCAGTAACTCTTGGTCGTTTGCTAGACATGGGTGCGAACGATCCGGTTTTGGTCTCTTCGTATAATTGCCGTATATCAGCAGCCTTCTCCTCATCTTTAATCGATTGTTCGATGTTTATGCTTGTGTCCGCAATTTCATCAATAAGGGAAGGTTGGGCTCCACCTGCTCTTCGTTTCAACCGAGAAGATCGTCCTGGAGCCAATGATTGAGAGGGCAGCTGAAAAGCCAAATCAGCGTAGCCCTATGAATCATATGTGGTCGATTTACTATACTATCTGGAACCATTGATTGAGTTTGTGTCCGTTGCGTAGCAGGCACAGCTGTGGTCTGAGTTGGTGGTGGCATCGAGTCTTGCACGAAACTGCGTTGTGAGAATAGAGGTTGAGAAGGTTGACTAAGTTCATCGTCGGTATTGTCGTAACTATGCGGTGGACTTTCAGGGATATCTGTGAAGTCAACGGGTTTACCTGCTCGCCGACGTAATGGCTGACGAAGTTTACGAATCAGCTATCAGTACGCTTTCACACCGCATCGAGATCTGCTTACTTTCTTGACTGAAGCAGCGGACTCAGGTTCAGGTGTTTTTCCCTTAGGTGGTGAAGTAGTTTGTCTTGTCCTACGTTGCAGCCTGGAAGGTCGAGCATCTTCCGAAGGAGAACGAGCAGTTCTTTTGGCAATCACTGTCTCGTCAGGAAAAGTTGACGGCACGAAATCTGGTCGTTCCGAAAATCCCATTTGACTTGATACGGGTGCTGGTCCAGCTTGAGATGTTGGAGGATGGCGAGGTACAAGCGGTACTGCATCTTCTGTGTTGGTCGCGGATGAGGATGCTCGATCTACAAAATGAACGATCAGCCAATCGTGTTTTGTGAAATTTGAAAGGGACAAATGTAGTCACCTTTCATAGTTGCACTGCTACCTTGAGGCACATTTGATGCGACCGCATCCAGATACTCCTTCACCCCCTCCTTATTGACTGAACCCCATAACATACCGCCGTGAGTGAGAGATACCCCCAATCTGAATGAATATGGTCAAATATGTTCTGAGGAATTGAAACAGGCACATATGTTCTAGTGACTCACTTATGACAAGTAGCGATAACAACAGAGGTAAAGTCTACTCCTTTCTTCACTAAATCAGTTTTAACGGGTGAAAACCAGACTACTGCTGCCTGCTCTCTTCCTCCATGGTCATCAACATGGTTTAACCAAGGCGTTATTCGATCAGCGAAATCCTGAGCAGTTAAAGGTGGTTTCGAAAGGATATCCATATCTTGATAATCCGCTCCCATGGCCACGATATAACGTTTTTCGGCAACTTGCTATGATCCGTAAAGCGCATTAGCCATCGGGTCTGCGTTAACGAATTTGCAATCAGCTGATATACGAGCGGCTTACTGTTCTTCCTCTTAATCCCAGAATCTTCCAATCTGAGAACAAAGTTTCTCGATTGGGATCAGGTAACCAAACTCTTCTTTCCTGTCTCGCAGCTGGTAGAGTGTTGTCTATATCTGGCTGATATTCTTCTAAATCCTGATCAGGCAGATCGAAAGAGTCTTGACTATCTGCCATTTTTTTCCAGCAGGCTTTCAAGCGATTCAGAATTGCATGTAGGTAAGAAGGAAGAAGGATGCGAACTCCATAGCAGACTGCATAGTTACAATCGACATTGGCTTTACATGTTGCTGAAAGAACCAGACTTGGTTTCGAGGTTGTATCAAATGATTGGGTCCATGCGATACCTATAGCAAATGTCAGTTCATATGACTCTATTTTTACCTGAAATCGAAGAGAAGGGAGCCATACGGTGACGTACAGTATTGACTTAGTAAAGAACGTACTTCTTCGACCTCGTCTTTCATCTTGTCAAATTGTATGCTAAAATCCTTCCAAGCGGCGCTGCGGATGATCACACATAAAGTCAGAATGGGGCTTTTCTGGCGTGTCAGAGATACATTTGATGGTGATGACGAGAGATGATGGTCGGCTTCACTGGAGAGGTTGATCAACTCACTTAAACCACATCCCTTCCGATACCTCTATCCCGTGAACACCTTCCTTTTCCAGGTAACAACCTTGACTATCCTTAACCTCTGTTACTTCATAGTCACTTCTATCTGTTGATGCATAATCTGAGAGGTCTATCACTCCCAAAGTCTTGATTGGACCGAATGAACCGGATTTCTTTGGCTCTAATCGCCATTTCAACGTAGGAGGTGTATTCGGCTAAGCAGCATCGGCTTTAGTACATCTTACTACTGATCATTCAGTAGATTTTCTTACTTGAAAAGGATCCCAATCGCCCACTATCAGACTACCTTCTTTGGGTCTTACTTGTCTGCTTTCGAATCTGATATCACTCGACTCGTCTCTTCCGACCGAATATTCCTTTCCTTGCTGAAGGACGAACGTGAATTCTGTTAAATGAGGTCAGCTGATTGCAATCTACCCCAGAGTAGTACTAAGCTCACTGCTCTGTCCATGGACTGGTCCTATGGCTGTGATAAGCCACATTCTCAGTCCTTCTGCATATAGCTTGTTTGAACTTTCTATATAAAGAAGACCAAGGATAGAAAGCAGAAATCAAAAAACATAATAGGTAAACGCGAGAGAGGTGACTTTTGATCCAGTCAACTTGTAATCTATCTCAGAATTCAGGAACGGAAACAACGATAACAACGACGTCAAGCGGTAATCGCCGAAGAGTAATGTTTCATCATACACAGCGGAAGTCGCCACTTAGGGAGATATATATGCTATCGTCATGCATGATTGAGACTGTAGATGGTGAGACCGCCTTGCTTTATACCTCTTCTTCAGCTGTTATTCTGACGATTTATATAGCAGATAGTATACATAAACAGAGCGGAGGTCCAAGACACATTTCCTATCAACCTTGTGTGCACTTTCTAAGGTATATACGGAATCCTGTCAGCGAGCGATAAACCAATAATCAGCGTGCCGGAAATTAAAGTAACCTTTCAACATGAAGTCAATCAACAGGTGGATATATGGACCAACACCAGAAGAGAAAGTCAGAAACTGGCAAGGAAAATTGAGACAGCAGGAAAGACAGCTAGATAGGGAAATACGTAATGTAGGTGGTATACCTATTACTCGCTTTGAGAGGATAACCTCCTCTATGATTCGGTTATATATGAATTGTAATACTAACATGCAATCACATATCGTGTTTAGCTTGAAGTAGCAACTTCGAAATCTAAGATAGAGTTGAAACAACTAGCAAAGAAGAATGATATAAAATCAGCTAAACTACTAGCGAAAGAAATAGTCAGAGCGAACAAACAAAGAGATAGATTAGAAAGTAGTAAAGCTAGAGTGAGATCAGTTGGTATGCAGTTACAGCATCAATTGTGTAAGTGTAACAGAGAGGGTTATACACATGCTTCAACGTGAATCTGGTGTGCTCATGAAACTGTTATATCCGTCACATAGCAATGGTAAAAGTGACTGGTGCATTTCAAAAGTCGACAGAAATAATGAAAACGACGAATGCTTTAGTTAAATTACCACAATTAAGCGCAACAATGAGAGAAATGAGTATGGAGATGATGAAAGTAAGTATACGAGCCTCCTTCTGATGCGGGAAAATAAGCTCACGTATGATGATTTACCAATCTAAAGAGTGGTATAATGGAAGAAATGATGGAAGAGACACTTGATTCAGTTAACGATGATGAAGAATTAGAAGAAGAAGCGGATGCAGAAGTTGATAAAGTTTTGTTTGAATTGACTGATGGTAAATTAGGTCAAGCTGGTAAAGTCGGAGATGCCTTACCTGTAAGTGGAAACTATAGCTGTTTTAGTGATGGTGTTGTACATCTTACTTATGCGTGCTTGTTTTGATCGGTGTACAGGAGAACAAAGAAGACGAAGAAGAATCAGAAGAAGAAATACAACGTATGCGTCGTGAGATGCAAGAGTTACTTGGCTAGATAATGTGTAGTTGTCATTAGTACTTTTGGCTAACCACTGTCTCGCTGCTATAAGGGGATTCGAATTCTGCGTTTGAGATGGTCATCCCTATATTCGCGCGAGAAATCACATCGAACGTTACCCCAATAATTATGGATATGAGTTATAGATCAAAGATAATTCTGTTATTGTATTTTCATTATTTGTATTGTATACTAGCTTCTATGTATATCTGAGTAGAACGAACCTCGAAATTGTTCATCAATTCAGCGATATCTTACATTGCACCAACTATCAGTGGAGCTTGACTCTCTTCTGCTTTTTTCTTAATCTCTATATTACTCTTCTCTCTCATCTAAGATTCATAATCCGGCCTAATCCAACCTAATCAACCGAAACACCATGATCTCTTAATTCGTCTTTAGCTTGACTTATTTCTCTTAATAAACTTTCATATGCTTCTGGTGTATCGTGGAATCTAACTAATCCCAAACCTAAAGACGATAATGAATATGACCCAAATGAGACCAATAACCAGAATGGAAGCTATTGAATGAAGAACAAAGGATTATAAAAATTTAGATAACGGTTTATTCACTTCGTGCAGCGTTTCGTATTATGAAATTGGATTCAAGCTTACGACAGGTAATATCTGACCAGCTATTTCTTGACTTAAGAATGGTACTGGGATTATATTTGCTAAAGCCAGGATGTAAAGTATGATTGTTGGTAAGGCGAGTGTCAAAAACTGAGTTCCTTTTGACATGTTGACTGTACGGTATCTGGATGTCTTGAACCGTGGAAGATTGGTTTACCGATGATTTTTCTGAATAGATACACTGTGATGATATTCAGCTGTGGATTCTGAATGTATGCTTCTTTCTTTCTGTTCTACTAAGATTTATATGACTTCCACAGAATCAACCTATTGACCATATGTTCTGGAGAACGTCAATGCTGTCTTTGTCCAACGCGACATCATGAAGAACGAGCAAAGCTATGTCGGCGATCGCCGCTATCTGCCCTCGGTAAAAACGTAACACTATTATGATGGTTCCGAAGTGTAAACCGATACTGAGAGTGTTTCAGATAAGAGCCAATGAACTTTCTGACCGAATTTACGAACACTATGCAAGCCTGAACAGGCGGGCCACCGACATTTTCAAGCCATACATGGGAGTTAGTCCAATATCGCTACAATGATATGGGCGCTGAAGATAGACCAATCATCAAATTACTTCTCCTCTTCTTCTTCCCCTTGGGATGTGTTACCTACGGCAGTCGAGCTAGGAACAAGGATCGTTAGCAAGAATCTTTGCCTATCTAGGAGGAAATACCAGTGGCAGAGTCAATCCTCTGCAAGCGGCAAGAATCACAGCCTTACTTTGCGCTGTCACTGGTTTTGAGGGTAGATGTAGGAGGTTGACTGAACATCCTCGCGATGATACTTGGTCCCTGACTATTGGTATTGTCAAAGAAAGATTCTTTACGTCTAGCGAACAGATCCCTTGGCGAAACTACTTGGGTGTCCCTGGTGGAGGATGAGTTCCTACCGGTAGTGTCGTTGGTCATGACTTGTGTATCAGTGTGATGAGGTCAGATATCTTCCGTGTGGCGAGTTACTGACAGGAATACAACACATCTTGTCGTGCAGCTGGACGTACCTATATATCTGATGATACTGCCTTCCGATGACGTCGGAAGAAAAACCATACGGTCATATCGAGATACCGCACATGCATAGACACGTCCGAGGCTTCTCGGATCAAGAGGAAAATAGCACGAACAATCGGTATTTACCCTACGAAGTTACACAAAAGCAGAAGCCTCGTCGCCAGGCTTTACACGGTGCTAGATGCCACCGAAACATCCTTTCAGCTTATCCGACTTTTTATGATGTCGTCACCATGTGAGAGCAATGACATGGAGCCACATCTGTGTCTCAAAAACAATTGGCATGAGGTATAGAAGGCTGTCCGTTCTATCGTTATACAGTTTCCTACAACGAGGTCCTCGATTCACGAGTTCATGGGGCAAGCTGGAAGAGTATCGAAAGCGGCAAGAGTAACGGGGGGTTTAGGCGGATCAATTCATTTCTTTAATACTGACAGGCCACAAGTGACCAAGCCCAGCGAGGATGAGCCTGCATTACATGATCAGAGCTCTTATAACATGCATAATTCAGACATCACGTTCATCACACGATAGTATCATTGCAAATACAAAGATCAGAAATTTCGCTCTTTATGACTTTGTATTGTATCCTCCATCGCCACCTACAAATCTACCTGGATTCTTCTGAATCATTTCGAATAGCATTGTTCGCAGTGGTACTAACAAGGACAAGATGTATCATACCAAACGAGTTTGGGTCAGCTCGCTTCGTTTGTGGCAGCTGATACACGGATTTGATAATGTGCTGACATAGAATACGACTCACTTCGTACTAGCAGTAATATGAGCTCCTCAATATGCTTGGTATTGTTGACTGCCTAACAAGCTAGTCAACAGACTCGTTTTGGGACCTGTAGGAGAGGACTGGGAAATATCTCTTTTGGAGAACCAATCTTGAGAATCTCGACTATTGGTTGCCCCTCGAGAGGAATCACTATTATTAGGAGTCTCATTGGGCATGGTGAACTTTATAAACGATTCGGTACAGATAGTATAGAGAAAAATCAACTTTGTGTATTAGAGCGAACACTTATATATTTAAAAACAGAAACTCCACAAAAATGACGCAGGATATCGTTCATGACTATGAAAGGAGCAAGTAATTGCAAGCTGAACGAGAAAGAAGTTTAGTTACTTTGCAAGAATGCCTTTTGTATCGTGAACTTCTTCGATTCGATGTCAAGAGCTTGGGATTGACGTCAATTCAGAACATATTGTGTTGTGTCCTTTCATTCGAGCACTGTGTCGATAGAACCCAAACGTGATACTGTCGAAAATCGTTCGATGACGCTCCATGGAGGATCATGATTGGACAGAAGGCATCTGACCTGATAGGTAGTGTTACCTATCCCCGTTCAACATTGCGTTGCTCCTTGCATCATTACATAGCGAGAATCAAGTAAAGATTAATTGATACAACCTGCATGTATCAAGATTTGCCACTATGAAAGGCCAGTAAGAACGCCACATCACATAGCATGTTTTGCCACGTGAAGTAGATAATATTCCGTCGCGCTTCGACCACTTTCTTGGACATGATCATTTCAACAATTATTATTCCATCTTCATCTACGTAAAAGTTCATATTTCCGCGTCTTTTGTTCACCTTCTTGACTTCTGTACTTCTTATCCGTCGACATTTCAAAAACAGTAGATCAAAATGAACGTATTTGCTGATGAAGTACGTATAGCTAGACTTCCCGACATGATGTCATTCAGCTGATAAATATGAATAATTTACAGGCTACCGAAGAAAGAGGTGAAAATGCTCGTTTGTCATCTTTTGTAGGTGCTATGGCGTTAGGTGATTTAGTGAAATCAACTTTAGGACCAAAAGGAATGAACAAAATATTGCGTGAGTTTCAGCTTGAGCGTTACGCTTTCTAATGACAAAAAGTGAAGAAACAAGCTGAATCCATCTATCTTGATTGGTAATATATATTTGGATCTATAGAATCCGCTTCAACGAGTCAAATCACAGTAACGAATGATGGAGCGACAATATTAAAATCTATACATTTAGATAATCCTGCAGCTAAAATATTAGTTAATATATCAAAAGTGCAAGATGATGAAGTTGGTGATGGCACAACATCAGTTTGTGTATTAGCATCAGAATTATTAAGAGAAGCTGAAAAATTAGTTACAATTCAAAAAATTCATCCACAAACTGTTGTTGAAGGTTTTAGAATCGCATCAAAAGCTTCTTTAGATGCATTAGAAAAATCTGCTGTTGATAATGCATCAAATGAATCTAATTTTAGAAAAGATTTATTCAATATTGCAAGAACTACTTTATCATCAAAAGTTTTATCACAAGATAAAGATTATTTCGCAAATTTAGCCGTAGATGCTGTATTGAGATTAAAAGGTTCAACAGATTTAGAACATATTCAAATTATCAAAAAACCAGGTGGTAAATTAACTGATTCATACCTTGATGAAGGTGAGTAAATCGTTATCAGTTGTTATTTTTACAGTACTTCGATTAGCTGGAACAATGCTCATTTACGATTTTACAGGTTTCATCCTCGATAAACAAATTGCTACAAACTCACCTAAAAGAATAGAGAATGCTAAAATATTGATCGCTAACACTTGTAAGTCATTGTAATCTAGCTGCTTAAATAGGCTTTTCCCTTTAGCTGACATTGAGCTATTATATATAGCCATGGATACCGACAAAATCAAAATCTTCGGTGCAAGAGTAAGAGTTGATGGTACCGGTAAATTAGCTGAATTGGAGAGAGCTGAAAAGGTGCGTGGAATGACCGTTGCAGTTAATACAACCCGCTGATGTATTTACTCCGTGAAATAGGAAAAAATGAAAGCTAAAGTACAGCAAATTGCTGCTCACGGTGTAACATGTTTCGTAAATCGACAACTCATCTACAACTACCCTGAATCCCTCCTCGCTGAATCCGGTATCATGTCTATCGAGCACGCAGACTTCGAAGGTGTAGAGAGATTAGCTTTAGTGACTGGTGGTGAAATCGCTAGTACATTCGATGCACCTGATAAAGTTAAGATTGGTAGATGTGATTTGATCGAAGAAATCATGATTGGTGAAGACAAGGTGAGTTGTTCCCTTCCATATTGGCCAGTAGCCCAACTAACATGATCATCATACTAGCTTATCAAATTCTCTGGTGTTGCTGCTGGTCAAGCATGTACCGTAGTGTTACGAGGAGCAACCTCACAAATGGTAGAAGAAGCTGAAAGATCATTACACGATGCTCTTTCAGTTTTGTCACAAACTGTCAAAGAAACTAGAGTAACACTTGGTGGTGGATGTGCAGAAATGTTAATGTCTTGTAAGGTTGATGAAGCTGCCAGAACAGTAAAAGGAAAGAAAGCATTAGCTGTAGAAGGTTTTGCACGGGCTTTAAGACAAATGCCAACTATTTTAGCTGATAATGGTGGTTACGATTCAAGTGATTTAGTCACTAAATTGAGAGCCGCTCATTATGAAGGTAGATCAGATGCTGGTTTAGGTGAGTTATGATTTACTTTCATGATATTCAACAGAAGTGAAACTAATAGTGTACATGATAACAGATATGGATAAAGGAGAAATTGCTTCAATGAAAGATTTGGGTGTAACTGAATCTTACAAATTAAAGAAACAAGTAGTAGTCAGTGCAAGTGAAGCAGCAGAAATGATCTTGCGGTGAGTTAAGCTAAACAGATTGTTTACGAGGCTGGCGTGTTTACTGACATATACTCTAACAGTGTTGATAACATCTTACGAAGTACACCAAGACGTCGTGAGGCTCACTAGTCAAACGGTATGAGTAGATAGACATGGATGTAGCGGTATATTAGCAATCATGTAGATAGACAATATATTGCTTTCACCCAAAAGAAAAACAAAACATGCATTTACATTGCATTTAGCATATTACAGATAGTTTGTAATGAACAATACCATTGCTCTCTGCGCATATTACGATATTTTGTAATGCCTCCAAGTGGAGGTATGATCAATGTTGATTTGTTTTTTTATGGGTCCAAACACGCGACTGTTCTTTCGGTTGGTGATAAGAAGTTGAATGATCCATAAACATTGCTCGGGTCCATCATTTTCTACCTCTGTCTTTGTTTACTGACTTGATACTTCTTTATATCATGTATACTTTCTTCATGTACTTGTATTGACCATGAGTCCTACACACAGTATCCCAAATATGGGAGAATCATCGTAAGCTCTCATTAAACGTCTCCATGTCAGTCACCTAGGTATAGCTAACAATGGTCTTATAGAATGTTCACTCAACCTCACTCAAGATTACCTACAAACGAAGAACTACCTTTCCTACCTCCATTACCTGATACACCCCAACATGCATATAAATCATATTTATCTGAAGAATACCTACTGAAAGCCAAAACACCATTAACCAGAAAATTATGGGAAGAAAGAGTAAATTCACCTATGAATAACCACAACGGTGATGTTTCACCCAAAGAAGGGAATTATGGTACAATAGGTTTAGGTTCAGGTATGAAAAGAAGTGAAAGTTCAAGGAAATGGGACGTTGAGATTGATTACCCTGTTCTATCAACAAGACAAAATGTCTTTCATACTCCTGGAACTGCAGCTGCTATCAATAGAGTACCAAGCATAGATTTGTTAAAAACTGTTAGAACACCATCGCAGTCTAAATATCAGGAAAAAGAAGAATCACCTTCACCTGATGACGCTCCTAAAAACGTGGTAATAGCTCTTCCAACAATCACCCAATCTGACAATATGACTATACATAAGCAAGAAGAAGGGGTTCTTGAGCTTGAGAATACCAAACTACCTGATACTCAACATCTTTCCCCAATCAAAGCTTCCGAACCGATACAACCTCGCTTGTCGGCATCCTTCAACCTTCCAACATACGTTGCTGATGCCTCGTTATTGGCCAATCAATCTCTTATGGGAGGCGCATCCAGTAGTGCAGGTGACGAAGACAGTTTCCATCTCGATATCGACAAACTTAGACCTAAAAGAGCATCAAGTGAAGAGAAAGATGATCACATAGAGAGCATCTCAAATCGTTCATCATTATCAAACACACCTACGAAACCGTCACATTCCAAGCCTACTTTCCTTGCTCCCCCTCAAAATGCTTTAGATCAGTCCACCCTTCTTCCTCGATCACCAGCCAAAATAGTTCATTTACTTGAACCTAAACATGCTTTAAATAACGTTGAACCACCTTGGGCAGGCGACGATTCATTACTATACGACTCATCCGTTTCATCAAGAGAAAACTCTCTTTCTCCTGAAAAAACAGAAAGTTCCTCCTCTATAGCCTCATCATCAATACCGCATTCTCAAACTATCAAGGGCTTTCCCACATCTTCTTCTTCCCATTCAATCGTATCTTTACCTAAGATAAGAAGAACTTTCCCAGCGTCTTCATCAGGTCAATCATTGTCTTCTGTTGTCGAAGATGGAGAATATGGTTATAATCACGATAATGGTGAAATCAGCACATTATTACCTGTTAGTCCATTAAAGAGTGCCCATTTATTGACCGATGCGGAATTAATAACGAAAGAAACATTATTAGAAGAAGGATCAAGTTTTAGATTACCTCTACCAGCTAGAGCAACACCTTATAAACCTTCTTTCATGGTCAAAACACCTAAAAAATCACCTCCAGCTAGAATGAGTCCAATCAGAACTATAGTTAGAGGTAATATACATAAACACTCTGAAAAAGGATTAGACGAGAGTGATTTGACTTTTGACGTCAAAGATTTATTAGCAAAAGTTGGTAAACCGAAAAGGGCTTCAGGAACAGAAGAAAGTTTCGTTGATTTGTTACATGATGATTTTATGCCTGATGGACTAGATGCGTGAGTTCAGGATCAGAGATTGCTAAAAGATGATCTCTGGATTGACGATTTCTTCTTTCACGTAGATCTATGATAGGTCCTGATGAATCTATGTTACCGCCATCGCTTCGTCCTAGAGGTATAATAGGGAAAATTGAAAGTCCAATCAAGGGTAACTCATATGCTAGTCCCGCTCGATTTGCTAGACCATTTACTGGGAATCCAACAGAAATTACCACTACCATCAAGCGATTACCGATCAGTCACACTACTCATAATCTCGCCGCTCAAGCAGATGAAAAAGATGAAGAAGCCAAACAGGCTACTATCACTCGGTCGAAGAGTCTTTCCAGAGTAGCTGAAATCATTGAACGTGTCAGATCTGCACGAACCGCTGCTCAGAATACCCAAACTATAAAATCCCAAGTTGAAATTCAAGCTGAAAAAGAAGATGAGGAGGAGGAAGAAGAAGAAGAAGAAGAAGTACTCATAGCATCACCACCTAAGACTGCTGTACGAACTCAAACAAACTCAACTTCGCGAACAGCTGCTGCTGCTACCTCGGGTGTCAGAGCTAAACCAAGAACCAGTATAATGCCACCGCCACCTACATCAAGAAGAATCTCTTTATCAGCTGGAGCTATACCCCTCACATCCAATGCTTCTCACAAAGCCGTCAATCTACCTTCATCTAGGTTTGTTCCTACCAAGGTTACGAACAACGTCACCTCGCAGCCTGCTTCAACTGCTAGTAGACGTCTTACGACCACAGCTCGAAGTGGCCTGGGCGCTACCGCTGCACCATCATCATCATCAAGGTTAGCCGGTACCTCGGCTACTACATCCTCAAGGCCTTCTGCGTCAACACGTACTTCTCGTCTTAGTATGGCTCCTCCAGCTTCAAGGGTCGAAGTGAGATCGCGAACAAGTTCCACGTCTAGTACAGTCTCTTCCTCAGCTGCTTTGCCATCATCTAGAACAGCTACAGCTTCTTCTAGACTTACCGCAAGACCATCTATAGCCACAGCGCCAGGTCCACGAGCGACAGTCGCAAGTACCAGACCAACAAGTACTATCACTTCCGCCCCATCTAGACTTTCTCGACCATCTACGATCACCCGATCGGTGGGTTTACCTAAACCAGGAGAAGGTCCTACTGCTAGATCAGCAACCATACCCTCAGCTGTACCATCGGAAAGTCGAACCAAGCTTTCAAGAGGATTCGGTACGGATGCAAGTGCTGCTACCAATCGTGTGCCGCGGTCATCTTTAGCTCCAACATCTAGAATCGTGAGCAAACTCTCTACTGGTCCAGCTTCTTCCCGGACAACAGGTATGGATACAGCCAAATCAAGAGCTTTGTCCACACCGGCTTCTTCAACTCTTACTAAAGCTTCCGTGACCGATAGAGTGCCTCCTGTACCTGCTTTACCAGTGTCTAGACTTACTCGACCATCAACGTTACCTACGACTTCTAAAGAAGGAATTAAAAAGACTTCTATGCCACCTCCCGTCTCAACCGCTACTGCCACTTCTCAAAGAACAAGAGTCGGAAGTATAGTATCAACTCAAGGTTTACCCAGACCTACTGTCAGATCGACAGCCACAATTGGTATCAAGACTTCTGCTCCTCCTACATCAGGAGCTACAGCTGGACCAGGATTGGCAGCATTACGAGAAAGGTTAGATAGATTACATGCTAAACAAGTTAGATGAAAGGATTGATCATCTTCAATCTTGACTTGCGCGCAACTGAGTTGCACTTCTGCAAATACATGTTCAATGAGTTTCATTTTGGGAGGTTTGTGTATCTTACTTCTTTTTATACCAGTTTCTTTGACATAGTTGCTCTTCATACGAAACCATTTAACGACTTTTATGCATGAAAATACGACAAATTGATTGTCAAATATGCTGCCTCATAAGCTTTTGTTTTGATTATATATTTGGCAACGTGGCGGCGATCTCCGATTTATCGTTAATGATGCATCATATCATGATGGCGCGCGGGAATAAGAGGTCCGAGCTTAAAGGTTAATACAGCTACACCAACATGAATTAGGTGAATATATATAGGCTATCTTTTCATTATGAATGTTATTCTTCTCACTGACACTGAAACATATACGAGTCACTGATCCGTAGACAGAATCAAAAAGAGAAAAGCTTCATTGTCAAGATGGACGATTTAGTCGACCTCAACTGGTCAGCTCCATCCAAACCAGCTACTACAAAACCTCAACCACCTACGGCTAATTCCTTCGACTTCTTATCCCTTTCAAAGCCAACCTCAACTTCGATTGCAGGTATATCAGGTAGTAATACCCCAAACTATTATTCCTCAACACCATTAAGATCTTCTACACCTTCTCAACAACCTTTAAACCCTCGTTTAACTAATACCATAAATGCCAATAATGGAAATAATAGTATTGGTGGAAATGGTAATAGCAAACCAATATCACGAAGTTCAACACCTAATTTACCTCAAACAGCGCCAATCAGTAGTGGTGGAGGTGGATTAGATGCATTCTCATCATTACTCTCTATACCTTCTTCTGGTGGCAATCTGGTCAATAGGAATTTGAGTATGGCAGAAAGACAAAAAGCTTTAGAAGATGAAAAGAAACGTAAAGATGAGGAAGAAAAGAAAAAATTCGAAGCAGAAGGTCATTTTTGGGATAATCTAGGTAATTCCTCTACAATCACGAACAACATTAGTAATGGTAATATACTAGGGCCATCTAAATCACCACAAACGACTTTACCAAATTCAACAACAAGTATAAATCGTCAATCAAATGATCTAGATGATTTCCTTAAACCAACCGTAACAGCTTCTAATGGTCACAGATCAAAATCTCCTGTTCAACCAGTTTCAAACGATATTCTGAGCCCAAAACCATCTTCCTCTTCAATATCTGGCCCTTCCAAACCCTCTTCATCAGCTGGGACATTCTGGAATACCCATAACGATGCAGATGATTTTCTCTCTGCTAGTTCGTCCAAAGTTGGTCAACCACATAAAGCATCTAGTCCAGCTCCACCAATCGATCCATTTGATTTCGATGCTTTGTCAGCTTCTATGTCTCAACCTCAACATGTCAATAATGGAGCATCAGGAAGTAGTCATACGTTAGATGGTGATGAATTTGATATATTGGGAGATCTAGCGAAACCAGTTTCTGCCAAACCACGGAAAGTCGAGGTACGTTATACATCCGGCGCTGTGTAGTCCTACTTAGCTAATTCTCAAAAACGTTTTTCCCAATCTCTAGTCTGAGATGTCTCGCTCTTCCACAAAAACCCCTACTTCACGTTCTTCTTCTCCTCCACCTCACATAGTTGGTCAGATAGTTGAAATGGGTTTTTCGCCCATACAAGCACGTCAAGCGCTTTCCAAGACTGATTCAGGATTGGATGTTCAAGCAGCTTTAGAAATTCTCTTAAATGGTCAGACTTCAAATGGTTCATCTTCTATATCGAGGATGAATAATGAAGAAGATGATGATGATATGGGAGAAGATGATGAAGTTTTTGTTGAAAGGGAACGACAGAGGAGAGAAGAAGAAGAAAAAGAAAGACGTAGAAGAAGACGTCAAGGTCCATTTAGAGAATCGGTCAAAGCTCGTTCAACCGATGAACGTAATCAAGAGATCGGTTCTACACAAGCACAAGCACAAGCACAAGCACAAGAACAAGCTGAAAAGATTTTAGCTCAAGCTTCTGAATTAGGTACAAATATGTTTAATAAAGCGACCACTTTTTGGAATACAAGCAAGGAAAAAGCGTTAAAGGTGTATGAAGAACAAAGGAAAGTCATGGAAGCTAATGCTGCTGCTGCTAATGCCAGTAGCTCTGGAGCAGGAGGAGGGGAAGGACGAAAACCTATAAAAGATGGTAGACCTAGATGGATGACTGAAGCTAAGGATGAAGAAGACCAAGATGAATGGAAAGCTGATAACGCTCACAAAGAGAAAGGTGGCTTTAGGGATAGTGATGACGAGGACAATGACCGTCATCAACCTCAAATTCGTCAGAAAGCTAGACAGACCAATGGTGCTGGTTCATCTCGACCTAACGAAACAAGCAATTCAAAGAAACCCAATCCTGCTTCAAATGGATCATCATCAAATTACAAATCATCTAAAGAACGAGCGGATCTTCTGTTTGCTGATGAAGCACCACGTTATGTATCACCCTCTCGACATCCTAAAAAGCCTACAACACCTGTTCCAACCTCAACTCGTCCCACAGCACCTTCCCAATCATTACCTACACGTCAGCTGGTATCAGCCACTCCACAGCAGATAGAGAAATCAGCTGGACACAAAGCGAAGGGTAATGAGCATTTCAAATTAGGTAGATTTGCTGAAGCTGAATCATCCTATACAAATGCTATTTCACAATTACCTGAAGGTCATTTATTCTTAATTCCATTATACAACAATAGAGCTTCTGCAAGAATAAAACTAGGTGATTCATCACCTGCTACAGAAGATTGTTCTTTAGTCATCGGATTAATTGGTCCATCGTATCATCCATCAAAAGAAGGACCTTTACCTGCTGAAATAAGTAAAGAGGTTAGACTATTTGATGGATTGATTAAAGCTTTAAGTAAAAGAGCTCAAGCATGGGAAATGAGTGAGAAATGGAAAAATGCTTTAGAAGATTGGGAAAAGATTATTGGATCTGATTTAAGTATTTTAGGTAGTTCAGGTAGTTCAACTAAAAATTTAGCTATTGAAGGTGCAAGAAGATCACGTAAGATGATAGAAGGAAATGATGAAAATCAATCAAAATCAAAATCTGATACTTTGTCTTCTAGCGGTATCAATCCATCAATAGAAATAGGAACAGAATATAAACCTAAACCAAGACCACAATTGAAAACTAAAGCTGCTCAAAATATTAGTATAGCTAAATCAGCTGATGTAAACAAATCATTGGCAGTATCAGAATTACGTGAACAAGCTAAAAAATTAGAAGAAGAAGATGATCAAAGATTAGCTTTAAAAGATGAAATTGAACTAAAATTAAATAATTGGAAAAATGGTAAAGAAACTAATCTTAGAGGTTTAATAGCATCTTTAAATTTAGTTTTATGGGATGATATATTAAAAGGTGGATTAAAAGTTGGAATGCATGAATTAATTTCAGAAAAACAAGTTAAGATTAAGTATATGAAAGTTATAGCTAAATTACATCCTGATAAAGTGAGTTGTAAAGTGTTCATTTCTTTGAACGATGAGTGTGATAAGATTGATCTGATTGTTTATCTCTTTCTATCTAGCTCAACTCACAAAACACTACAGTCGAACAAAGAATGTTAGCTAATGGTGCTTTTGCAACTTTGAATGAAGCGTGAGTGCTAGTGTACTTTTGAAAGATGATGGATAAACTTCTTACTGATTAATCCTGCAATTTAGGTGGCAAGCATTCAATAAGTAATTGCAACGATCAACGAGGTCTCCAAGACTGAGATATCTGCATCATACATTGTATACCATGTGTAAATATCGTAAACATCCCAATCATCTCAATCTTAGATTTGTAGATCAATGTATTATAATTGACAAACATATTTCCTTTGCTTACTGAACCCTTGTGATCATCCTTTGTCCAAGCTCATATACTTTGAGTTGGACTGTCATTCTACTTACCTCCTGCAGAAACAACACATTGATTTGACCCTTTATGATTTGTACATCCTGCGCATACTAATCACCTAGATGTAACTTGTTACTAAAAAACAGTATCTGCCACTATGCAAGGGTATCATCAAAATTATCCACCTAGACAACAAGGATATCGACCATACTCCAATCAACCGAATCAACCAAATTATCATCAACGATCTCAACAATCTCAATATGGTCAAGCACGTCAACAAGGTTCTCCAGGAATAAGATATAATGTCATTCCACCCAATCCACAAATAGAAAGGCTAGTCAATAATGGCCAACCGACTATTATACCAGCGCCATCAATATCAGTAGTACCGCCACCACCACTTATACCAACTATTAACCCTAATATCGTTGCAGCAGTTGGATCTAATACAGAGCCACCATCAATTATACCTGGACCATTCATTTTACTATTGATATTACCTTTAATACCATTATTGTTATTCTCAATAGATGCTAGACCACCAAATACATCACAATTACCATTTTCAACTTCAGATATTTTCACAACAGGTGCTTTCATAACTATAACAATCACAATCGTGATTTGTTTAGGTGTTTATCCTGAAGTCGGTGGAAATGTCTGGAATTGGATTAAAGATGGTGAAAGTAGTTTAAGCTTACCTGATAGTATGACGACTGGTCCATGGACGAACTGGTTATCATTCAACACGCATACTATTGATGGAGTCACAAGGTCAGGATCAATCCACTCTGATACTTGGAAATGGCATTTTGATGAAAGGTATAAAAAGTGGTACAAGGTGAAAGTATCTAATCAATCTATTCCAAGTCTGATTAAACCTAGTAAGTGGAAGGGAGATCAATATCGAGAAGAGCTTAGAAGTGATACCGAAATAGTATGTCAAAATAGCTGCTGACGATCATATCATTCCATTTATGTTTCGATTAAAGGTATAAGAGGAGTTCATTCGTTGACATTCAATCATATGAAATCATTGCGAGAATCATTCAGTGAATATTATGAACCTGAATATAAACCAAAATTAATTCCATTCTTATTTATTTTGGCAGCGATCCTATTTTCATTGATGTTGTTAATTGGAAATCTTTTGGGTTCAGCTTATGATAATGAAAAATCTTCATCTTCATCTTCATCATCATCATCTTCTTTTGGTGGTAGCGAGAAGAGATCTAGTGGATCTTCAGGAGAAGGATGGATAGAAAGAGAAATACGTAAACGTAAAGAAGAAAAATCTAAACCTGAAATAACATTAAAGAGATATAAAGAAGAATGTAAGAAAGAGTTGGGAAAATATAAGAAAAAAGGTAATAAAGAAGAAGAGTTGAAGAAATTTCAAAAAAAGAGAAAAAGTGAAATTGAAATATTGAAAAAGGAATTAAAGAAAAGGGGTTTATCATTAATTGGATTAGAAGATAAAAGCATAATAGAATCTAAAAGTAAACAAAATGACGAAAAGGAGAAGAAGAGCCAAGATGATGATGATGTTGATGATGCTGAAAACGGTACGAAGAAAAAGAAAAGTAAAACAGATATTATGAAAGATGTTTTAAGACGTAAAAAAGAAGATAAAGATGATAAGATGAAATCATCAGGTCCAGGTTGGGAAATTGCTGATACTTCTCTAGCACAACAAACTTTAGCTAAATCGCAAATGAATGCTCAGGACTTGGCTCAAAAGATGAAGAACGGTAATTAATCAAAATTAGATTTATACAGTAGTATAGTCATTGAGGTTTACCATGAGATCAAGTTATCATGTCGTTACAATTTGTACCACTGATGTATGTTACTCACACCGCTAACATGAATCCGACACGTCATACGCTATATATTGTGAGCGTACCACTGGTTATAAGAACCCTTCGTCAGGAGATGATTGTTGTTGTGCATTTGTTGAAGCTCCTCGTAAGGATTCAGACGTGACAATCGCTTCAGCTTACTAATGTGTTTTGGAGACGAAGCTGTGTAAAGATGAGCAGAAGCCTTTTCATCATCGAGTACAATTCTATAAGAGATCAAAGCTGAGCGATATTGGTTAACCGAGAAAATGAGAGTTATAAATAGCATAATCAGTTTTTCTAACTGTACACTTACATGCAGAGTATGTACATGTTTAGAACATGATTACCACGATATCTATATGACATGTGTATACATGGCGTTGTTGTTTATAAGTTTATATGGTTTAGATTCATCGGAATATCTCGATGGTTCAAATGAAGATGTTGTTTGTGACAATTCAAAATCACCAATGGATGAAACGGGGAGGGGGGAGAGCAGTGGTCCATGTAAGACGCAAGGTATGAGATGCACCCTGGAACGCAAAGATCGTCGTTTTTATGTTGAATAGCTCAGGTAAAAGCGCAATATGAGAAGAACAAAGAGTCAATGGAAATTAGGGGTAGAGTGTTTATATAAGCCCTGAATAATTCGTAATATTACAGTGTGTTTATTCGTTTCGGCGCGACTGGCTTTTCTCTTATTGTTGTCGTATGGTTGTATGGTGATTAAGACAAACAATATACTGGGCTGATAATCATTAAGACTACATTGTTATTCGCATTCGCATGGACGCGTTACTGTATACGCAAATATAAATGCAGGAGACAACGACATTATTATATTTCATACTGCTTTGACCAGCCCAGTCTTAGACTGCACGTTGCACATTCCACATTCCACTGCTCTGGATCCAAAGGGTGACAGTGACAGTGACAGTGACATTTACAGTCACAGTACCTCTGAGCTTTGACCTATACAATTACACACATCAACCCGTTTCATTAAATCCTTTGATAATCCTCTCTTTCCTTGTTTTCATTTTATTGTATTGTTCAAGCTTTATGTATAGATAGGTAAGGTCGACTACGCATTATTCATCTTGTACGACAACCATCAAATTCAAGATCTGAACGCAACAAAAAAGAACCAACTGACGAAACAAATCAACAACAAACCTATACCCAATACCCTGAAACAATTGTGTTTGGTGCCTACCTCCTTATATTTCTACCATCCCATCATCATACCCTGCAGTAAAAGTAAATAAAGCACATTTCACTATATTAAGCACGGTTCTATAAACAACTCCAACAACCTTACAACTCATCCTATATTCTATCAATCATCATATACTCTCGGACCTCTTCGCATTACATTCAACCTGTTTAACACCAGGCTTGTTATATCTTGCATAGCCTTATTCTCAAAACTACACTTAACGACCAACCTCACCTACCTTTCATCTTTTCTCATCATAAAATATCGAAAAAGCGAACAAAACACTTCACACTCCTTTATATATCATACCACCTTACTCGGATCGGATCGATACGGGTTACTTCCTACAGTTCTCAAACCTATAACAATCAACAACCTCAAACCCCTCCTCTTTCAGATCTCTTCCCTTTACAACTCAAATCTTACCTCTCAATAAACAACCAAATCAAACATTCTTTACTTTCTTTATAATATATCATCTTTTCAATTTACCTTTTCTCTCTCTTTAATTAGATTCAGAGAAATAAATCAAAAGTAAATTAAAAAATCAACAAACCAAAGTAAAACAATCAAATAAGTTTATTCACTCATTTATTCTTTATCCTTTATCAATCATTTCGACAAAATGATCAAACCAACTTCCATACGGAAAACCAAATCAACCTCTTCATCATCATCATCAAAGAAAACATTCCTTTCAATCTTACTTGCATCATCAATAGCGTCAACTTCAGCAGCAGATTTACAGCAAATAAGTAATAGACAAAATAGACATCGTGATTTATCTTCAAAACATGTATTAGGTGAAAGAGATGCCGCTGCTGTACCAGGTGGTTTTAAAATTGTTGGCGATTCAGGTGTCTCTGCTCAAATGATGTTCTTAGGTACAGAGACAACTGTTTATATCCTTGATAGTGAGTCAAAGCGTTTCTCTAACCCACTCCACCTACACCTAAAACGCTTATTCCAGTTATACATGCTGATCACTTGTGTTGTATCGCAGAGGCTGAAAACAACTCTATGCTTGTCACTCAAGCAGATGGACTTACACGTCCAGCATGGGGAACAACCTATGATCTTGGTACAAATCAAGCAACTCCTATGGCAGTTCAATCCAACACCTTCTGTGCAGCAGGTTTACCTATTGCTAACGGATCTTGGGTCGTTTTCGGTGGTAATCAACCTGTAACTTATGAAGGTGCTGCAACCAAAGATGTACCAAATTCAAACCCTTACCTTGATACAGATGGTGGAGCTGCAATTAGATTGTTGAATCCTTGTGATGATGGTAATTGTGTATGGCAAGAAGGCGGTGACGCTTTGACCATGTCTGTGAGTAGCTATGATCTCTATAACCTAAACCAATACTAACGCTTCGAATCATGGCAGGGCAAACGATGGTATCCTTCTGTAGAGACTCTCGGTGATGGTTCGCTCATCGTTCTTGGTGGTGACAATAACGGAGGGTGAGTAAATGATGGCTACTACACTACTCGCAAGACATTCGTGCTAATCTCGACGCATGTGCACAGATATGTATCAACCCTTGCCCAAAACAACCCTACTTACGAATACTGGCCTAAACAATCCTCTGGAGCCATTCATATGGATTTCCTCAACTACACTGTACCCGTTAACCTCTTCCCTCTCACCTATCTTTTACCAGGCGGTAAGTTCATCCATTCCTACAAAGCGATAAACGTCTCGTACTAACCAATTATATGAACTTAGGTAAACTTTTCATGCAAGCCGCTTACAAAACAATCTTATATGACATGAACACTCGAACTGAAATTCCTCTCCAAGATATGCCTTATGCTGTCCGAGTATACCCTGCTTCCGCTGCCACTGCTATGCTTGCTTTAACTCCCGCCAACAACTACACTGTATCACTCCTCTTCTGTGGTGGTTCAAACGCTCCTTTCGAAAAATCATCTGATGGTGGAGCCAACTTCAACGTAACTGCCATTCCAGCCGATGATTCTTGTGTAAGGATCTCACCTGAAGATGCCAATCCTAAATACGAAGATGATGATGACATGCTTGAAGGACGAAGTATGGGTAACTTCATTTGGTTACCTGATGGAACATTATGGATGGGTAATGGTGTCAACATGGGTACCGCCGGTTACGGTGATGAAAAATGGTCTATCGGTCAATCATATGGTCAACAACCACTTTACCAACCTGCCATTTACAACCCTAACGCTCCAAAAGGTAGTCGATGGTCAAGAGATGGACTTGGTGAATCTACTCAAGAAAGAATGTACCATTCCACTGCTATTTTACTTCCTGATTCATCGATTTTGATCTCTGGTTCAAATCCTAATAAAGATGTAACTTTTTCACAATGGTCAACATCATATGAAGTCGAACAATGGTATCCATTATGGTACAATCAAGAAAGACCTGCACCAACTACCAAATGGCCAACTTCTTTGACCTATGGTGGTGATTCATGGGACTTGAAATATACACCAAAGAATTCAACATCTGATCCATCAAACGCTAAAGTTGTTGTTATAAGAACAGGTTTCTCTACTCATGCTATTAACTTTGGTCAAAGATATTTAGAATTAGAAACTTCTTACACAAAAGATTCTGAAACTGGTGAAGTTACATTACACGTTTCACAAATGCCACCAAACGCAAATATCTTCCAACCTGGTCCAGCAATGATCTTCTTAACTGTTGATGGTGTCGCTTCACAAGGTAAATTAATTACAATTGGTTCAGGTCAAATTGAAAAACAACCAATTTTGAAAGCTTCAGTTTTACCTGCTTCATCAACCACTTCATCAAAGGTTGAATCATCATCAAGTGATTCAAAATCATCAAACTCTTCATCATCATCATCATCATCATCAGCTCAACAAAATAATGCTGCCAAATCGTCTGCTTCAGCTGGTCTGAAATTACCTTCTTCCATAACCATCTTACTTGGCTTATTGACCTTAGGAGGCTCAACTCTTTTATTATAGTATTCCTGCCTATTTGCAATGATATGGACAATAATCTCAAATCTCGCTCTTCCTGTTTGCCTTCTGCTCTTGACGGAATATTCCACTTTTCAATTGTTGTGTATAATAATGAAAAATATTCACCCAAATACCCATAAAAAGCCCTTACAGTGGAACTTGACGTAGTATTCTCTCTTTCTATATATTAATATACACATATATATATATATATTATAGATGAATCGGATAACTTCTCACTTTAGTTCTTCTGCACTCGAATAAAACCTGTATATAGGATTATGACTTGTCTCTTACCTCTTACAAATCGGATTTTTGCTTCTCAGTATAACATTAATTATCGCATTATAAACATACATACACCTATGACTTACTTTTGTATTCACTTTACATGCAAAGTATGCTTCGACCTTGACTCGGACATCCACAAGAAGCGTTCTGTAACCAGCATAATGTGTATCGGTTCTTTCGGCTTTTAACAGCTGTAAGAGACCTCGGTGAAGACCGATAACATTACGACATTTTGGATTGTTCCCCAAATAGAATCATTCGTCTAAATATCGTTCGAGATATCGTTGTGCTTTTCCGAGTCAACATGAACGAACGATGATGTGATCAAGGTGAAGCGTTTTACCTCGTTGACATCGACTCGCTTGGAAAAAGGAAAAAAGGAAGTCTCTATCATGTGTATATCGTAGTCTTTTATCTCGTACGATTGCATGTTACTTACTGCCTTTTATAGTTGTTGATGAATCGAAAGAAAACTTCTACTTGATTAACGAGAAATCTTAAGACTGTGTATATAGCTGTGAGTTGCTACCGCCCAATGACACAATCCCTTACATAGTTGTCGACATGCCATTAGCTATTCTCAAGGTCATTGCCTCGCTTCGATCTCCATCTGGATCTCAAGCAAACTCGTCCTATCTAGCTAACTCACTCTTGACACCTTATTTCCCTCTACTCTAGACTCACCAGTTCAGGTCCTCTCCCACGTACTTGTGAATCTAGGCTTTCTTTCTGTCGATTAAAAAGCAAGATATTCCAAGCGACTGACTCGACGAGCTAGTAAGCCAACGAAGCAGACGGACTCCTCTTACTGTACATATGTGTATTAGTAACAAAACAAAGTATAATACAAAATATGTCACAAGTCCATAATATTGCTGTGACTGGATTCGGTGAAGGTACGAATGATTTTGTAAGTTATCTTCCGCTCAAAATGATCTCAATCTCAGCTGGTAATGCTATAGATATGCTCAACCAGTCAACAAGCTTGAGGCGCTGATAATAAAACTTGTATTGAATAGTATAATCGAGTTAGACCTTCTTTCCCACCTGAAGCTCTAAACAAAATATATGAAACTATTTCATCTTCAATATTAACAGGAAAACACGATTGGAAAATTATTGAACCTGGTTCAGGTACAGGTATATTTAGTAGATTATTGATTTCTAATAGTCCTAATTATCCAAGATTCCCAATTGGAACTTTAATTTCTGTTGAACCTTCAAAAGGTATGAGAGATTCTTGGATTAAAAATTTACCTTTACCTTCTCAAGAAGAAAATTTAGATAAAGATACTGGTAAACCAAAAAAAGTTATTGAAGTTGTTGAAGGAAGTTTTGATGATTTTTCAAAAGTCAAACAATTTGGAATAAATAATGATAACGGCAATGACGATAATAAAGCAGACGCAGTTATAATTGCTCAAGCTTGGCATTGGTGTCCTGATTATGAAAAGGCATTAGTGAGTTTATGCAAAATGAGGTGATATTCAATTGAAGTGTTGTATATCTTCTCAATTTCTATACCTATTTCTGAAATTGGAGCTGACAATAAGTTCGATCTTAATTTATAGGAAGAAATTGCTTCATACTTGAAACCAAATTCACCATTAATCTTAATATGGAATTTAGAATCGTATATACCTGAATGGCAAGCTAAAATTAGAGAATCATATCAACCTTACGATTTAGGTACACCACAATATTATAAAGGTTGGTGGAAAAAAATGTATGAAACTAAAGCATATAAAGATTTATTTGAAGAAAAAGAAGATTATAAAACTCGTTGGTCAATTGGTTTAACTGAAGATGTTGTAAGTAGTTAATCTTGTTTTTTAACCTATCTTTTCTATAACATGTTATGGTAGGGAGGTTTATTACTGTTCTTTTCTAATATACCAAAAAGCTATTTTGCTGATTCACTCACTGTATACTTTGTGATTCTCTCGATTATAGTTAATTGATAGACAATTCTCAAAATCATATTTAACTTCAGCACATTTATCTTCATCTGATAGAGAAATTCTAGAAACAAAAATGAGAAATATAATTAAATCTGCTGAACATGAATGGGTTGATAAAGATGTAAGTTGATCCGAAATACACTCTTTCCATAATTGCTGAATTTTGTCCACCCCATTTTCCGTTATCGATGAACGTCGTACATTTCATTCAAGCCTGGTAGATTTCATAGAGAATATAGAGTATAGAAAGCTGATCGAAGCAATTCTAAAACTAATTTACAGAATGGTATATTCAAATTCCAATATGAGACTGATGTAGTTATTCTCAGGAGAAAGTCATAATAACAGAAAAATTCAAGATGACAGATGACAGATAATCAAAGCATGAATGATGAGAAGATGGACAGGAGAAAAGTTTAAATGACCGTCATATAGAACAAAGATGAAGGGTTGACAACTACTAGCAATTTGAAGGTCAGCTGGGCATATCACAACTCAATTTCAAAACGGATATAGATCGGATCGAAGATACTGGACAAACCTTATGTCTCCCACCAGATATCAATAGATATCAGCCTCCAAAATAATATTTGTTTATGTAGATATAAATGCATGATATTTATCTATTTACAATTTTGGGTTGGGGAAATAAGGAATAATGGGAGTATTGTTAATTCACAATGCAATGAATATTGAAATTCGATAATTTGTTATCATCTATTTTATTTATGATACTGATATATACACAAATATTCTCTAAAAAACCAAGATTACGTGGAGAAAAAATCAAAGCTAAATCTCTCTTTCCCTCTAATTACTATTTCAGTCCGAGAGAAGACCACTGTCATGAATGCTTCTCTTCATCGTTGAATTTCCTCTTCTCATACCTGATGTTGACGCTTCTTTTATCACTGTTCAACTATCATCTAAATCTGTCATGTAAATCTAAATGGATAGTTCACAGCCAAGGCGCCTTAATCTTTCTTTACGGTTGAAGCGGCAGCACCTTCTTTACCTTCCCCACCAGCCCCACTACCACTTTCTTTTCTACCAAAACCACCTGAACCACTAATAGAACCAAATCCTCGACCTCTCGAACCTCTAAACCCACTTGAACCACCTCTTCCACCTCTACCTCTAAATCCACTGTCAGGGAATGATCGTGTAGGTGGGTTGGAGACAGTGATTGATATTTCTGCATCTTTCAGTTTTGATCCTTCAGCTACTTTTAATGCTGAATTCATGTCTTCCTCGTTATTGAAATCAACATATCCAAAGTCCTATTTATCCACAAATCAGTCAGCATATCGAAAGCTGGAAGATCAGACTGCGACTTTGACGCTCACTTTTTGTTTGTTGGTAACCCTGTCAGAGATGATTTTTACTAATGCGATCTAAAGTGGTGAAAATTGTCAGTTTTGCTTGGCCAAAGTTGTGTGACCTTTAACTAACCTTTCCAGCTTGATCCTTGAATAACCCTTTAATCTCTTCTTCGTTAGTAGGTATAGGTAGCCCTTTGAGGTATAATGAGTGCTTCTTGCCTCTGACTTCACCTGATCCCTCTCTACTGTGAGCGGGCTTAGCACTGTCTTTAGCTTCAATAGAAGTATTGGCATCGCTTGATGTGCCGTTTGCAGAAGCACCATTTACAGCAGGAGATACCTTCTTTGCATCATCTTTGACTGCCTTGTCAGACGTAGTAGCTGGAGCAGGCGTAGCTTTGGCACTTGTAGCTGGAGTAGGAGGTTTACCAGCTGTAGCAGGTTTGGAGTTTGACGATGTAGAACCTGGTTTGACGGCATCCATAATCTTGTCTTTTACTGCTCCAGCAGCTGCAAATGCTTGACCGACAACGTTGTTACCTCTACCACGTGGTTGAGTTGGAGGTTTGACGGGGATAGAAGGATTACTGCTGCTGGTGGCAGTGGTTGGAGCGAGGGGAGCAGGCGAAGCTGAAGTTGCGTTTGGGGGGACAGGTCTTCCTGAGTTTGCTCTGTTCAATCCATTTTTGAAAGAGTTTGGAGCAGTAGGTGTAGTGTTGGAAGATTGACCGGGTTTAGTTGCTGCTGCACTACCAGGCCCAATGGGCGCTCGAGTAGGTGCAACGGTCTTAGGGGCATCAGAACCTTCAGGACGTCTTGAGGGAGCAGTAGGGGCGGCAGTCATCGCAGATACAGGAGCAGATGGTAATGAAGGACCTTGTCCAGTTCGATGAGAGAAGTTGAGACCTGTAGCATGTTTAGCCTTCGCTCAACTGGATGCAAGCGCAGAGAAACTTACCAGCTGATTTGGTTTCCGCTGATACCCTACTATCGGCGATCGAAAGCACCATGTGACCACATGAGGCGTCACTATATAACTTATTAGTGTAGACCAAAGACAAAAGCATGATCAACTTACGATAAGATCCAATTCCAGGTATTTGTCCAAGTTTGATCATCCTGTTGTGGTATTTTAGTGACGGCGGCTACGATTTTCTTCAACAACGCCTGTTGTTGTTCGCTGTAAAGACGAGGGATCAGCCCCAGCCAAAACACAATGTTGAGGCTGACCTACTTCATATTCCCGTTTACCTTCTCTCGCACCGCATCGTAAACTTCGGTGAATTGAGTAGCAGACGCTTGAAGTTTGTGCTGATATTGGTCATACCTCTCATGGACTGAAAATTCGTTGAATGATACAGGATATCGGACTAGGCACGGTTTAGCTACATATTCTCGCAGATTGACAGATCGAGCCAACTTACAATGTAAACCCCCAGATATTGTTACATCTGCTTTCAATGCGTTGGCAATTAACGATACAAGTCCATTTCGACTGGGTGCTGATGAGATGAAAAGACGAGTTTCTGACGCATCGTACACCTAGCAAATAGTCAAGAGTTTAGCTTTCCCTCAGATTAAACGGACAGCTAGCATGTTCCTTACTTACGCGCTGAGCATTATCTATCAATTCTCCCATTTGTAAAGCAGTTGCCCACATTGTTCCTGATCCCCCAGCTATAGTTGCGTATCCCTCGCCTGAAAGGAAGTCAGTTAAGATAGATCATATGGAGGTTCTAAATCAGATTGGTCGACATACCATTATCGACTGTATGATGAATACGTTAGCTTATCTCATTTCCCAATGATCTAACGGTCTAAGGGGGAATTTAAGCTTACACATTTTATGAGGAGTGACAGCACCACCTAAACCAAACAATCTCAGTTTCAATCCACCTACATCAACTAATTTTGTTGTCGCTTCATCTATAATATGTAAATTTGTGACTTCATATTCACCTGTTCTAAATTTCTCTAAAACTCTTACATCTTCAACTAAACCCCAAGCTGTAAAGACAGGTACAGGGAAATTGATTGCACCAGATAATAAATGTGGAAATTGTGATAAAGGGAAATGTACAGAAGAATTGTTCAATTGTTCAATCAATGATTTTCTATCTAAATCTGTATCTTTTGTGGAAGGTATTGTTAATAATTGTGTTCGTGTTGATGCAGGAATCAATGGTGAATATGTGATTAGATGTCGTAATATTCTATATATCAAAGCAGAGGGAAGAAAGACTATCGTCAGCTGATCTATCTTGCTCAGAATCAAGCCAGTTCTTCAGCTTACCTATCTCCCATTCGATCTACACTATCAGCATTCATAAATCCAAAATCACCAGTATGAATAACTGCTGTAGCTTCATGTTCTCTAATGAGCCTATTAAGTTCATGGTCTGTGCGTGTCAAGATCAAGAGAAAAAGAAGGAGCAAATCTATCAGCTATATGTCTAGGTTTGCTATCGCTGAGATGAGCTGACTTACAATCACCACGAATATCAGCTACACATAAGATTCTACCAGTCGTGCCAGTTAACACGATTTTTGGTGAGGTAGAGCTAGAAGGAACAGGTTTCTCTGTTGAGGTGGTGTGAGGTATGTCACCATTAGTTCGGGCAGGTTGAGTTGTCATTCTATAAATCTATAATAGGCTTCTGCAATTGTGTTTCAGGTTTTCGCCAGATTGAGAATAAGCAAAGACTGATCTTGACTTCTCTTTCGATGCGGATATGTGGGTCAATAGAAGAAAGAAGGAAAGAAGAAGACTCAAGTGACAACAAGTAGAGTGAACCGAATGATGAGGAAGACAAAAGCAAGGGGACATGCGTTCATTTAACGGTTAGTGGCAAGATATATTACGTAATTAACGCGCGACCGTTAACTCTGATGGTAAGTTAAAGGTTTCAACAGAGAGTTTACCTTGAACATTATTATTTCTGTTTCTTCAGTCTTTTACTTACTTCCACAGTCACAAACAGGAACTAAGAAACTGCTGAAGATGTCTTTCGGAGGGTAAGTTGGTGTTCCCGTAGCTAAATAACGAAATGGAAAGCTGACTCCATAGCATATAGCTTTAAATTTGGTGCTTCATCCACCACTCAACCTGCTGCCCCTACTGTATCAGTGACTAACCCTACCCCAGCTACAACCTCTCAACCATTTTCATTTGGTCAACCTACTGCTAGTGCTAGTACTACTTCAGGTGGATTATTTGGAAACTTAGGTCAATCACAACAACAACAACAGCAGCAACAACCAGGTCAAACAGGTACTTCGACCGGAGGTTCATTATTTGGTGGATTTGGTGCTAAACCAGCAACTTCAACTACGGCTCCAACAACAGGAGGAGGGTTATTCGGAAGTCTAGGCGCAGGAAGCAATCAACAACAACAACAACAGAGTGGAGGAGGAACAGGATTATTTGGGTCTACTTCTACTCAACCACAACAACCTAATAATACTGGAGGAGGATTGTTTGGGTCAACTAATCAACAACAATCTAATGCTGGAGGAGGTTTATTTGGATCTACTAATAATCAACAACAATCAAATACAAATCCAGCGGGTGGGTACATTATCGATTTAAACACTTATAAAGGTTGCTTACTATTTGATGATCGACCTAATAAACCTACTGGTCCACCCACAGGCGGACCTTTGTTCGGATCAACAAATCAGCAACAACAACAACAAGGTGGATTATTTGGTTCAACTAATCAATCTCAACAACAGCAAACTTCATCGATATTCGGACAAGCTGGTCAACCACAATCGTCAACTTTATTTGGTCAAACTGCACCTGCGCAGAATCAACAATCTACATTACAAACTTCCTCAAATGGTCAGAATAACAATGGTGGTATAAATAAAAGCACAAAATTCGCTGACTTACCCGATGGTGTACAGAAGTATATCGAGCAGATGGAGTGAGTAAAGGTTCATATCCCAACACTGTATGTTATGTCTGATAATTTATGTCCCTTAGCAATGTCATCAAAACTCAAAAAGCTCAAGGATCAGGTATGAACATCGAAGGCTTAGGTAGAGCTATATGGCAAACTAGCTTAGATGTTAAAGCTGCTAATGAGGTATGTTCGCATCTTTGACTATCGTTACATCTTCACCCCACGATTGTTATTGTTTGCTTTGTGTTACTAGTTAAAATGGAGTTACAGCTAATCGTCGCTCTTATAGGAATACTCTGCTATATCTCATACCCTCAAATCATTATCAACATCCCTTACACAACTTCGAGAACGAATGATCAATGAAGGTCGAGATGTAGAACGTGTGAAAGAGATTTGGGACGTTTATCGATCCGCTGAAGGTAGAATGGGTCAAGTCAGATTAGGAGCATATAGAGATTTCCCACAAGAGTGAGCTACCTCTTATACTACTTGTCAAGTGGGAAATAAAGCTGACACCAAGTATCATGATGCTAGGTTCTTCGCCAAGATTGCTGATCAGATGGAAGAGCGTGTTGGAAGATATAAAAAGACGATATCAGTAAGTCTGTGTCTTTTTGTCGATACTTGAACTTGGTGTTTGAGAATCTTTTAGTCCCGTGAAGGAATTATACTGACCTGTATTGTGATGTGACTCAGCAACTCAACCGAGCTATAGTGTCGTTGTCATCGGAATCTCATACACCTTCACCACAAGCTATAGCTCAAACAATACAAAACCATCAACAAGCTATGTTAACGTTAGCTGCTCAATTAGATGGACTACAACTGCGTATGAATGGTCTGAGATCAGCTTTCGCGTGAGTATCAGATCAAAGATTTTAAAGGAAACGAATGCAGAGGAAGAAGTGCTAACTGTTCACATCGATATTGATAGTGAAGAATGGAGAGAAAAGACTGGAAGTGTAAGAGATCCATTCGAAATGGCTCGAGAAGAGAAAGCTGTAAAAGCATAAGATATAGCTATCATAAGCCGATATACAATGTACACCCAGAATACTAGTATGTACTGTGATCATTGCATGAAAGGCAACTTTAGTTTTCTCATTTCGCAAAAATACATTTAGAAGTACAGACAACATGATTTATCGGTCTCAGACTATATACAACGATCAATTCAAGCTAAAAGTACAACAGAAACAGTCACACATATCTATAAAACCTCAACCACAGATACTACATCCACTTCTACCTTTTCTGTAACCTCTACTATTACTGTTATTATGACCGGAGAATGAAACTGTTCTACCATGTCTACTAGAATGAGATTTGGCTAATCTACAATCCCGACAATCATACATAGGTTGATAGTCATCTGCACTACTTCTTCTTTTAGGAATGGGCAATGGCTGTGAATGAGTATGACTTATACTAGCACCACTATTCATAATAGGGGGAGAAGGATGATACATCTCTTGTTGAGATAAAGGTGGTGTCATTCTAGCGTGATTAACATAAGAAGAAGGTGCCCAACCTGCTTGACTACCTCCGAAAGCTGAGGTCGGAATAGTTGGACCAATATGACCTACAGAAGATAAATCTGGATTATGTGAATGATGATTTCGACCTAAAGAACCATTCCAACCTTCATCATCTCTTATCATACTACCACCACCACCACCATAAAAAGAAGGAGGAGCTATGATTGATCTTCCACCTCCACCCCCATAGTTGGAGACTGAACCATCAGGTTGTAATTGAATTTGTTTATTCAACACGTTCTCTGAAGATGGTTTATAAGTTTCACCTGAATATGCTGCCCATGGATTTCTTAATCCATTAGGCATAATTGATCCTGGTATCTTACCTTGGATTTGATTTTGTAAGACAGGTGGAGACTGATGTTGAGATCCAGGTAAGATTTCAATCACCCTTGCTGGACCTCCAACCGGGATTGATGACCATCCTCTATGATATGATACAGGTGGTAAGGAATGTGGGTGGATCGGAGTGGGAGTAACGTCGACTGGCATTGTGGGATCGAGAGCTGTTGTGAGACAGGACTGGTCGTCTCGTGCCGCTTATTTCGTCGTGATCAGGAAAGTAGGCGTCGAGCAGTTGACTAAGTAGAGCTAAATTAATTATATTTCGAGTTTAGTAAAAAGATGTCCAAGATACCTAGACTGAATTATGATTACTGTTGTTTGTTTGTGTTTGTGTGATTTGACTGGCAAATAATTAACAAGGATTATCAAAATCCTTAAAATAGTATATCGATTACCTGAATGGATTTTTATCGTGCTACGTTTGTCTTTGGTTGTCAAAATGTTTCGAGTCAATCGATACCCAACACATCTGTCAAAGCAATTTCGTTCAAAGTTATATATGTTGAGATTTTGAGTATTTAGTCAATATCGGTCATCTATCTCTCTTAATTTATACAATCGTTACATTATGTGCGGAGTTCACTGACTAAGCTACTAAGCTTCCATTATTGAGCCACTTAAAGAGTTCGCAAAGTTTTGTTGAACTGTTGTAAAAAATGAAAAGTTGACAGTCTTTCCTGTGTCATTGTAGCCCCATCTTTACCTAAGATCATCGTAAATCCATTGATGATTTCAGCCTTACTCCATATATTTCCACAATCTCCAAATTTGTCTGGAGGTAGCTATGTTTTCAATCCTTCTTTTATGTCAGTGATACACGTTTCACAGTGTCCAAGATCAAAATGATGTTTTATCCGTGTACTCGCACGTCGTCATATACAATTACCTACTATTTTCGGGTGGATATCGTTCAAAGGATATCCTATCTGGAGAATTGGCAAGTAAGTGGAGTATACCTTCGAAGGTATTTTGGTTAATCGAAATTGGATCTAGTCGTATGATGATGAAAGGACAATCAAGGAGCTTTGAGGTGGTATCAGGATGCCGATGGTAGGATGAATATTGCCACAAAGTCGCAATGGCACCTTTTCCGCACTGTACGCCATTCGTATTTTCAACACCGCCAGACTGCTCCTGACGTTTGATACGATGGTGCGATGAGTGGTCTTCGCAGAGTTTCGTTATTCGATTTGATCCAGTATTTCTCCAGTGCGAGAAGGCAGAGTCTTCTACATGTTCCGAATCTATCCGAGTCGCCTTCTCTCCTCACAAAGGGCATAAAATGGTGCAATTTCACCTTCTTTGTATCTTACTTCACAAGACCACTTAACAAGTACTTAAAGACCATCGTCTGGAGGAATAAGGGAAATATCCAAGCCAAACACATCTCATCATCGATGACATTCGAGTTTCCCATATACTACGCCATGCCTGACGAAACTTCCAATACCCAACACAGTAGAGCTGCGAACAGCTCGTCTGTAGCTTCTGGCTCAGATCAAAGCACGAATAACGCTCCCAGTAGCGGTTCCGAGCAACGAAGTATCCTTGGCTCTATTTAAAATGGTATTGTCAATTCTGCTGATCCAAAAAAGTAAGTGCAAATTCTGCTTTATTTCTTCCTACGTTCATAGGGTGTCAATTCGAATTGGGACAATCATGAGAAATTCACTAAAAATATCAATAGGGGTCGTCCAGGTGATCCCGATAGTACTTTGATCGCTGAATACTTTGATAACGAGAAGAAGTCGGCTAGCGAGAAGTGAGGAAGAATATGATACAGAGATTGGATCACACTTGACCAGAACCTTTAGCTAGTTCTATGCAGGGATTAAACTATGCATTGAATTTCATCATTTCCGATGATTATCGAATTTCTGATAACATGCCATGATTATTGATCATTTTGGCCGCATTTATAGTAATGTTTAATCTTACTACATTGAATGCAGACAGTGATACTGCCATTTTGCGAAGGTTTACTTCCCTTTTTTCATGAACGCTCCTTCACCTTAACCTCTGACTTGGTGCTGTTTGTTGAGCTTGCTCTTTCTCTTTATCTTCCAATTTCTTCTCCTTATTACATCTATTACAGAAACACCAAAAACCATATTGTTCTCTTAATTTTGATCTTCTTTCATCTCTTGATAGATTTTGATTAACATATGAAATGAATAATTCATCACCTGGATGGACTGTCTTTTTCACTATGATTGAAATTTTATTCGTACCTCTATTTTCAGCTGTCATTGGTGATGGTAATTCCGCTGGTAGTTCTTCTGAAGTTGGTGGGGTCCATGTTTTAGGTAAATTTCGGACCTACAATATTTCAATGATAATTCAGTCTCATTACAGCCCTTATTTCCGCTTGCGATATGGTAGATACTTTCTCTCTCCCCTTACTCGGTCTCATCCCTACTTTCACGGATCATCATCCCTCTCCTGTGATCCAAGAACTCACCTGTAGATTAGGATCACAATTATGATTCAAATGTGAATGTAAAGCATATAAACCACCTGAACTTTCCTGATTTAATCCTATCAAACCTAATAATTCTAGAAAGCTATCATATGAAAACCATCTTTCTTCTTCTTCTTTCGTTAAAGGTACAACTTTTTTAGATTTCGATTTCAAGAATTGTTGAAATGATACAAACGATTCATCTTCAGGTGAAGGATTTAATGCTCTTAGAATCAATAAATGTGTCAATCTCCATTCTTCTAATCTATCTTCTGCTATATATGGCCTACAACAACAATTGAAAAACAAAGATGACGTTAGCTTCTCGAATTACTTACTCGAGAGAATTATCACGAAAGAAATTTTGATAAAGCAGAGAGATTACAACTGACCATTCCCTTCTTTCTTCTTCTTTCACTTTTTGGCTTATTCTAGCCATTGAATTCCAAACTCTATTTTCTAATTCTTTTAATAACCTATCTTTATGTTCTGGCGATGAATCAAAATCCCTTATTTTTCTAAACTGTGATAGAATCCTAACGACACCTTGTAAATCTCTATTTTTCTTTTCTTTAATAAATTTCAATAATGGACTAATACTTTTATTTTGACCTGAACATAAAAATTCATTATGTGCACCTGATGTTCGAGTAGCTTTTTGATAACATATTCTATTACAAAATTGTGCTTCACCACAAAATTTACACATTACACTTAAGCTTAATGATGATGCTGAATCGAACAATGTTAAGCATTGTGTACACATCTCTCTTGAAGTTAAATATGGCCAAAGATCACTAATGTTAAAGATGACAAGTTGAATTAAATCAGTTTCTAACCAATATACTCTCTTCATTTCATGGTCCTAATGATGTTTACTTACGGATCCGTAGTGACTATCCAAGGTTCTTCTTGCCATAACAATTCACCTTTTTGTAACTTCTCTTTCGCTACTAAACCTTTACCTTTACCTTCGATATTGAACATTTTGACTTTTACTTTAGGCGCTATATTTGCTATATCAATTGAATGATCAATACCAGTTTTAGCTATTAATTCATCTTCTCCTCCACCACCAGCACCACCATTGGAAACTTTCTTCTTTTCTCCTCCATTTGTAGAATCATTGCCGGTTATCGCTGTAGTAGGTGTTATGAATTTCTTGAATCTCTTTTCTGATACAGTCCATTCTGGATGATCAATTTTCAGTTGAGCCAATAATTTACTTATACCTAAAGTTGGATTGGTTTCTCGGAGTTTTTGGGCCGTTATCTGCAACTCGTCATCTGTAGGTGAAATGCCAGACATGCTGATTTCAATGTACTGCTCGCTAACTTGTTTTAATGTCTTTCGAGCAGAACGAAGAGAGTTAAACGTTAAAGAGTACCAATATAAAAATGTCGAATAACTTCTGACTTCGGACTTTCTGAAACCGAACGAGGTTTAAATTCTTGTGCCTGAAACGGTCGAGGCTGCTTACTATCATCCTGTTATCGATGACAACATCTTCTTTCGCATCGCCATGACATGTAATGAAGTGTAGTCGAACTCATGGAAACTTGCTTACAAGGCGCACAGAGTACTCCGTTTATTTGCAGAATTCATAACACATTTCATATCATACAAAAAACATTAGATACTACTGAGAAAGGAGATCCCGTAATCAACACCAAAATTTGTCTAGTTTTTTTTTGCTTTTAACTTTTCATCTTGATTATCGTAATTACGATACTTCCCTTACCAAACTACTTGCTAATTTATTTATAGGATCAGGATCTTGTCTAGCCATTTCAGCTAAAGTCAGTAATTTTTTAACTCCAATCGCTAAACTTTCATCTTGACTAAATTTAGATTGTTGTAAAATCGATAATAACTGTTGATGTTCTTTCTGTGAATTGAACAATTTAACTTCTCTCAAACAATGATCAATACCTTCCAAAGTTGTTATTGGTGATATTGGTATATCAGTGTCAAATGCTGATAATACATCCATATCTTGTAATATCGATCGGTTTGATGTTGTAGCTAAAATCAATAATCTTCGACCCTGTTTATCGAAGCATATAATCAGTTTCATCGTTGTAAAAAGACATTTACAGACAGAGATCTTACCTTAGGCGGTCTTTTGCCGAACAGTACCACTAAAGCTTGAAGGACACCGTTAGCGAATCTGGGACCGATAGGATTCCAATCTAAAACATGATATTGATTAGCCGGACATTCACTTAAAACGCCAATGAGTAGAACTGACCTAATAACCTTTCGATATTATCGACAACGATAACACTTAAAGGACTCTTATAACTGTCCGAGAAGATCTTGTGCAATTGAGCAATCTTTTGAGGCTCAGAAAACCCAACCATACTTTCGGGCGAAATCAACTTGATGAAGGGGAAATCCGAAGCCATCGCGATTGTTGCTGCGAGTGCGGTTTTACCAGCACCAGATGGACCTAAGTGGGATCGAATGTCAGCACGAATTGTAAATAGCGCGCAGCAATAGAGACTTACCATGTAGTAATGCAGAAACCAAAGGAGTTCTATCAGACTTTCTGACTTGTTCGACCAGGAGACTTCCATCGTTGAGCACATCCTATAAACTTTTAGGTCAGCTAAACGTTCAGACACAGTCGAAATTAAACTCACGTTAACACGTTGTGAATAATGGATAATACCATTCTGAACGACTTGTTGTAATTCTTCTTCGGAAACACCAAAAGCAGCTTGAACTTCATCCAAAGCATGCATAAAATCCGCTCTTGAAATTTGGATATTTTCAACTTCTTCAAATGAAGCGACTGTTCCAACCTAAAAAAAAGAGGTTAATGTTAGCTTCATTTTGGATATTTCCCAACTCCAGAGGAACTCACTTTGACATGTCTGTTGAAAGCAAAACTAGTGGCTGATTTAGTTAAACCACCTAATTCAGCACCGGAGAAATTTTTAGTCAAAGCAGCTAATTCAGCTAAATCAACATCGTTTGCCATTACACCATTATTTCTCATTTTTGACGTATGTATATTTAAAATTTGGAATCTACCAGCTTCGTCAGGTAAAGAAATTTCAATGTGAACTTCTAATCTACCAGGTCTTAACAAAGCTTCATCGATCATATCCATTCTATTGGTCATACCAATAATTAACACATTGTTTAACTGATCGACACCATCCATCTTTGATAATAATTGATTCACAACTGAATCTCCGACACCTGTACCACTGTTTGTTGATCCTCTCTGTTTACAAATGGCATCTAATTCATCAAAAATGATGATATGTAATCCACTCTCATCGCCTTTCTCTTTTTGCTAGACGTGACGTTAGATCAGTCTCTAATTTAAGACAATCAATTGATATTTTCCCACTCACCTCCTTCTCCGCGTCAGCGAAAAGCTTTCTGATATTCTCTTCACTCTGACCGACAAATTTGTTCAAGATTTCAGGACCATTAACGACTTTAGGTTCCCTAGCGTTGAGCATTTTTCCAATTTGTCTAGCCATAAGTGTTTTACCAGTACCAGGTGGACCGAAAAGCAAAATACCTAATACAGTTTGTGAATTAGCGCGAACGCAGAACTGAACATGAGAGAAAATTTACCTTTAACATGTTGAATACCTAATTTGTCAACTAATCCAGGAGGGAAGATACGACTTGCAAAAGCTCTTCTGAAGATTGCGGCGAATTCTGTATCAAGACCACCTATACCCATGTCCTCAAATTTGAAATTGGGAGCCAAGATGGCATTGGTAGGACCACTACAGTATTATCAGCAAGATTTTCGTAAACCTTCAGACAATCTAATCAAAGACACATACCGTTTAGAACTATTTTTCAATTTGATACCACTCGTAGGATCTTTTACCCAAATGATTTCAGTACCCTCCATAATGATACCCGTACCACCGTCATGTCCATCTAAGGTTGATACAGCTCTGACAGTAGCTTTGAGTTCATGACCTCGGAAATCAAATACGAGCGGTTGTAGAGGTGTAAGAGGCAGAGAAGGGAAGGCCTGCATGGCAAGAGAGGAATGATATTAGCTTATTTACAGGAAATCTGAGCTAAAGGGTTCGGCCACAGATACGCACATTGTTAAAAGCAGCTGCCATCTCCTCACTATCGAACAGATCTGAAGTTTCTTTCCTCTTCAGTCTGAATCCTACCTGAAGAATACGAAAATCATGTCAGATTGCCGCCATTAGGAACAAACCAGACGTCTAAGCGGAAATGACTATTACTCACTTCCAATTCAACAGTACTCGCCCAATCACCATTTCCAGGATGATAAGGTTCTATATCTACTGTTTCACCGACAGCAGATAAGCCTACCCATTGTCTAATGATTTTGGATGGACCAACATGTCTTGGTGGAAGGGTGTTTGTTGGATCTCGTCTGAGTAACATCATAAAAAGTTAGTCATGCGCAATATTTTGAGAAAGAAGGAAGAGATTATCTTACACAATTGAAAATACGTATTTGTTTCTCATCAGAACGAATTCAACATCTTGTGAAAAGTCATTTGGGTTGACTACCAATCTGTTTGTGAGGGCTAATGGATCAGATGGACATGGAGCGATATTGTACCTATGAGAATGTGAAATCATGTAAGCTAGTCATTCTGGGAAAGCACCAAAGGTCAGTGAGAGCTTACATTCCTCTTCCTGCTCCGCCCCCACCTCCCTGAGACTGTTGAGGATGACCTCTTTGTTGCGGTTGTTGAGGTTGTGAAGGTCTATATTCAGCTTTTTCTTGATAATACCCGTTGTCATTCCCACCGTATCCTCCTTGTTGTTGATTTCTAGGTGGTAAAGGTGGTTGCTGTTGTTGTTGAGACGGTCTTTGTGGACTACCATATCCTTGACCTTGACCTTGACTTTGACCATAAGGATCTCTTTGTTGTTGAGGAGGTGGTAAAGGGCTATGTCTAGGGGGTAATCCAGGTTGTTGACCTTGATTGGACGGTGGTAAAGATGAATAAGATCCGTTATCTGCTGGTAATCTTTCATAGGGTCCACTTTGTTCACCACCTCCACTTGGTGCAGCACCAGCTCTCCTTGCTGCAGGCGCATTCGGATCACTTCGCTTGAAGAAGGACATGCTGCTTCGTCTATCTTTTCGTGTTTGATGTCAATGGAGTGTAAGCTATGAGAGGAATGATAGTCATTATAAGCATCAAGGTGTACCGTATTGGAGCGTCATTATCGTCATTCTCTCATCGCGTTAGTACTAGTTGTCCCGTTAAACGTAACATGACAAGTGGCGTGGAGGCCGACGCGGAATTATTACGTAATCATGCACTTTTATAACTAACAATGATACAAATGTCTAAGATGCATGAACCAGCATAGCATGATGTCTACAGAGTGATAAAGAACGGACATGAATGATCTACGAGATATCCCTTGGTTTGTTAATGTAAGATACGCTGCGATACACTGTGATGCTTCACAACGACCATCTATTTCATCATTCTTTCTTGTATTTCACCATCTGCCACTTTCTTTAATAATTCAAGTTGATTTGCAACGTCTCTCAAAACTGATAACACCTGTTTGTTACTGTTTTAACCTTTATGTCAGCATATACAATAGTATTTGAGAATCGAGGATTCATGACTTACCCATCTAACCATCCATATTCTTTATAAATTATATCTTGTTCTTCACAATATTGTTTTACTAGTAAACTTGCAGAACGTAAATTGTGTCTAGGTAATCTAGGGAATAAATGGTGTGTGACTTGTAAATGTAAACCACCATGTATGAATTCAATATTTTCTGAACAAATAACATCCATCGTTGTACGTAATTGACGTGAAGGGAAAGATTCAGTTGGACCTAAATCTTCTGTTGAGCATGCGAAATGTGATAATACAATCTGTATAGCAACGAATCAATTATTAAGCTTTTAATCAATCAAGATAAATGAGTATAGGTTGTGACTTACTTGTACATGTACGGGACTCGCTGCAATATGACTGACAAGTAAATAACCTAATCTCATCTGCCAACTGGGTAAAGATTTTAACATTGATAAATAGTAAAACCAATAAAATGCTATACCAACAAGTTCGTATCTCCAATAGTTATCCCTTTTCGGTTTTGGCCCGAGCAGGTATATGTAGGAATTTGCGTAGAGATTGAAACGAGCCAATGACAAAACAATGTAGTACAATTTGTGTCTATTTAATCATGTTAATCACAATGCTTAGCAATTAATTGAGATGAATTTACTCACTGAAGGGGAATCATGATTTTTGAAAATCCATCCAAAGCCATTACTCTTTTATAATAGGTTGACCATAAAGAACTAAAGAAATCTTTTGATATAGCGAAAAAAGGTATATGTTGAATATCTGGATCGTGTTCAGGATGATTTGTAACTAAATGATGTATATTATGATTATCGCACCACCAACCTACTGATAAACCACCAATATAACTTGCTACAGTCATACCAATCAATCTATCATAAAATACATTTGTTGTTATACCTTTATGTCCTGCATCATGTACAACAAAAGCTAATTGTTGAAATAATAATCCTAAACATAATGCACTAGTCATTTGACCTAACCAACCATTTGTATAAAAGAATAACCCCCATGCTCCTGAAGCTAATAATAAATATCGTAAAATTTCAGTTTCGTATCCATATAAGAATCCAGAAGTAGGTTTAAATAATCCTGCTTCTGTAATTCGTTTTTTCAATTCTTGAAATGATTTTGATCTGTTATATTCTATCTCTCTATTTATTTCTGATATAGGTGGTTCTAATTGTTCTGTAGATAATGTATATATCCTTTGGTTTTCTGATATCGTTTCTGGAGTCTTTTCAGATTCGGTATTTGTAAGTATAGTCGTAGGATTAGTTGGTATAGGATCATGAGATTGATTTAATGAAATGGGTAAATTTGATAAGATTGTAGTACCTAAAGTGACTGAACCTTCTTTTATCCATGAATTTTTACTCTTTTGACCAGTAAGATGAATTAAACCTAATGCTATTGGTGGTGTTAAAGGTAACCAACCTTTTTCATCTAATTCAACTTTTCCAATTATATATCTTTTCATTTTATCCAAAGTCTCATTACAATGATAAGCTTCAATTTCATCTGAAGCATCCCTTCCAACGAAATGTAATAATGCTAATGCACCTCCAGGATGATATTTTGACCATGCTGTTACGTTGAGAACCTCGGAATGAAATATTATCAATTGTTGTCCTTCACATATACGTTTAGCTATTTCAGATCTTGATAGTTCAGGTAGATCGCGATGAATGGATTGGGCTGGTTCTGACAAAGAAGACTGAGGGGTTGAAGACGGTATAGCCGAGGTTGAAGACATGGTGATTTTGAGAAGGACGTCGTTTATATCAATGAAAGGGCAATTCGGAAAAGACAATGTAGAAAAGAGTGTGGATTTCTGGAAAGTACGGTTGTTCGAGACGCAGAAGTGGTGTAGACTACGATTAAGTATATCCTTTCACAGTAAAGATGAACCAGCGTAGATATATTAAAAAGCAATACAGGAAGATTAGATGTAGATGCGATTTTGATAATTCCATTTATGCAGAACGCGTAGTAAAGTACAGTTTTAAACTCCACCGAGAGGACCTTTACATAACCGAGGAATTCTGAAGCATCCAGGTTTCGCAGGCAGCATCGACTCAACTGCGACCTGATTGCAAGCATGAGTGTCAAGAGAATATGCTTAGGAACGTTTGACAAACATACCATACAAACGCATCATATGCATGAAAGGCAAGATTATGCGTGAAATAATGATGATAGAGGCAATGTGATCTAAAAGGAATATTTCCTGTATGAACCGATGCGCACTCATCAACAATTTCACGTCAAAATAAACGCAGTTTTCCGTTCTTCTTGATTTCTTTTTATCTTTATATCTGCATTTACGCAAACCTACTTCACAACTATAAATACGATTTGAAATCGACCGCTGGACGGCATTGCATCAACTTTCTTCTCCGCGACTTTTTACGACCTTTGACTTTGACGAAACAGCTACGACAATAACGATTAACTAATGCGATGGTGATTCCTAATGCTATATCGCGAGAACAGGCATATATAGCTTCTCTCGCGTCTCAACCGAAAGATATAAATCCAGATAGAATATATGATGTAAGTATGAGTGATAACTATTGTGAGATGATTTGAGGCTGACACGTACCGGTAGAAACTTGAAATAATTGGAAAAGGTGCATATGGAGCGGTATATAAAGGACAACATAAACCAACTGGACATATAGTAGCTTTAAAAATCATCAATTTAGATACAGAAGATGATGATGTTGGTGATATTCAAAAAGAAATTGCTTTACTACAACAATTGATGTTAGGTGGAAGTGGAAGTGGAAGTGGTGGATCAAATAACAGTAATGGAATAACGCCTGTCCCAAATGTAGTTAAATATTATGGTAGTTTGATGGACGGTCCAAAAGTTTGGATTATTATGGAATTAGCTGAAGGTGGTAGTATAAGGACAGTAGTGAGTGCTATCAGAAAATGAAACAATCTGATCTGACGTTGTTAAATCGCTTTACAGTCTAGAGCTCAACCACTGAAGGAACTACATATATGTCTGATTATGAGGGAGGTTTTACAGGCTTTAGCAGCTCTTCACAAAAACGGTGTTATTCATAGAGATCTCAAAGGTGTGTCCCGGTATCCCACTGTATTGAGATTACTGATCAAGCTTTCTATGTCGTGGGTGTTTAGCTGCAAATGTCCTCTTAACCACTTCACCACCACGAATCCTGTTATGTGATTTTGGTGTTGCAGCATTATTGCAATCATCTACATCTAAAAGGTCGACGTTTGTTGGAACACCATATTGGATGGCACCTGAAGTAGTTACTGAAGGTAGATTGTATGATTCAAAAGCAGATATATGGTCTTTGGGAATAACATTATTAGAAATGGCATATGGTGAACCACCAATGTATGGACAACCTGCAGCTAGAGCAGTAATGATGTTATCTGATCGTAAAATGAGAGCACCAAAATTAGAAGGTGATCATTGGTCAAAAGAAATGAGAGAATTTGTTTTAGGTTGTTTAAATGAAGAACCTTCAGATCGATTGAATGCAGAAGAGTTGTTAAAATTGAAATGGATTAAACAACAACAGAAAACTCCGCTAACTGTCTTAAATGAATTAATCATAAAATATCAAGCTTGGAAATCATCGGGTGGTCAAAGACAATCTCTAGCTCCTGGTGTAGGTGCAAATGTCGATGATGAAGAAGATGAGGAGAATTCTATTACTCATGATGATTGGGCATTTGATGTGAGTTGAACACATGCGTGTGTGTATATATATTCGCTAAATTGCATATCCAATCTAGACCGTCAAATCCAGGATGAGCATGATGGTGGATCAGAAAGCTCAAGATGGGGAAGTCGGTAAGCTATCTACTTCTAACCAGTATTTCAGTTGCTAGGCTGACTAATAACGATCAATCTAGCTTTGTCGAACCTATCCCCTCCCACAGCTAGACCCGCCCCTCAATCCCTTCGACGGTTATTCCACGACGAAACATCCTCTGAGCCTGACCCCTTTCAATCATTCGCAATGCAACAGCCTTCGACACCCCAATCGTCCGAAGGGTCTTCGTCGATAGAACAAGTGGGTAGGTTTCCTAGTCCAGAACCTGAAGATACGATTCAATTGCCACCTGATTCACCTGATACAACCACTAGTGGTGGATTTGATGGAAGTACCGTTAGACAGAAATTCATGGTTAGGAATGCCCATCCATCTGATCAACTTTCTCTTGATACAAACACAATTCAAGACCTATCAACAGATTCACAAGCTCCTACACCGATCGCTAAACCGAACGATTCTTCATTGCCTTTGCCCCCTCCATTAGGAGGAGGACTCAAACCGAAGATGAGTTTTGATACATTAGCTTCAGCACCTACATCAAAATCACAACCTGAAGATGGAAGATCCAAACCACCTATGAGAAGACCGGGAGGTGGATCTATGGGTGACGGATTAAGAGGATTTCAATTTCCTTTAGTCTCAAAAGGTCCTGTACCTCATGGTGGATCTGGATCATCTGGTCCTTCAGTTTTAAGCAAACTACAAGCTCCACCTTTAAACAGAATGCATTCTGCTGCACCAGCAATACCGATATCTAGTTCCAATGGTTCACCAAATAAAAGTTCTGGTATCAACTTACCACCAAGACCACAAATGATGAGACAAGCTAGTGTGGCTGTAATGGAAGGTAGAGCAATGTTGAATAATCAAGCACATCAACAAGCTTTAGCTTTAGCTCACCAAGAACAATCTGATCCAATTGCGGGCGCACCTCTGATGAGTCCAAATAAAAGTTTAATGATACCTGGTTCATTAGGTAGACCGATAGGACCTGGAATGACTAATGGTCCAATGGGTGGCGGTTTCGGTATGATGAGAAGTAGAAGTGGTAGTAGGGTTGATGAAGGTCAAGCTGTTGGATTAAGGGATCTGTTAAAGGTGAGTGAAAGCATCCATGGTTACACCGAAACCGACATATTCAACTACGTTTGTCATTATTATTCGCTGACAACTAACATTGAATACAGCTCTCCGCTACCGTACCGGATCTACCAGACTTGTTGCCGCCTTCACCAAGTACAGTCACGGCCATACCGAACAAATTCCAATTTACACCTTCACCACTTTCTTCAATCCAGCCACCACCACCAATTCAATCTAATCTGACTAATCCAATATCCCAGCAATCTTCGTCTGCTACATCGCCATCGGGTATAGCGTCTTTCAATTCGTCAACCACAAATACGAGTTCTAATCCTAATTCATATCCTACTTCGCCAGGCAACGTAAATGTAGCTCAACCTCAAGCCCAAATCTCTCCTATAGCAAATACATTTGACCCAAATATACATAAAAACCCTAATGCAGGATATGCAAATGAGCCTATAACACCAGCATTAAGATCGCTAGAATTGAAATTAGATTCGGAAGAAGTATTTGATGAGTTATTTAGAAACGTAGATGATTTAGGCAATTGGTTAGATATCGTGAATAAAGGTTTGGCAGATGTCCTAAAACCTTTAGAGGTTGATGCCTAAACATTGATGAAAACCTGCGTTTTGACTAACAAAACAAAGGGTGGATGTTTAGATCCTAAACCATCGCATGCCATCAATATTTATTGTATAGTATTACTTTTACAGCCTGTTGAATAGATACCAGGATGTTGTATGCATACTTCCATGTATTATATGTACACCAATACAGATATGCACTCTGAAAACGATAAAGTAGTACGCCTTGCTCTTGTCATAACAAAATTGTGTAGAGTCTATGGATACATTCGAAACGAGAGAAATGAATAGCGATACAATATAGTTCTGGGAATTTCCATTGGGCAAATCAGTCCAAACAGTTCATCTGGAGTCGGGATATAAAATTTTGGTAACTTACCATATTGTAGATTGTGATTTCTCCCGATTCATCAAATTAAATAAACCAAAATAAACTCCTCTCCCATCTTTTACAAATTCTTCTATTCTAATCTAATGCAAACTTGATCTAAATAAAAAGTATAAAGCAAATACCCAAAAACCTAATAACATCAATGGATTAAAACTCTGATTTAAATGTTGATTGGCTGATGAATAAAATGCTGAAGATTTCCTATATGTACATTGAAATTCTGTATTTTTACAAGTTTCATTTCTAATAAATCTATAACTATCATTCATTAAATCTGCATAACCATGACAATAATGTGTTGTATCATTTGCTTGAATTACAGAAATGTTTATACCTTGTCTATCTTGTAATAATCCAAATGAACCACAAACTTCTTTAGCACATTCATATGAACCAAAACAACATACATCGGATGTTGAGTTGTCTGCTAAACTTGGTCTGAAGCACATATTCTGATGGGTATATGGTGTAAGTACTTAAGGATGTTCACAGAGATTACTGAGTCTAAATATAGTTCTTGCGATTACTGGACTCTTGTGTGTAGGATGGTAAGTTTGGTTCAAATACGTGAATGTGTAAAGATTTCTCGCTGTAAGTGGGCATTGTGATACCGTTCATACCATTCGATATATAGTACATTTACTTGTCAAAGATTATTAAGAAGACCCATTCATTTCCTCTCTTCTTGATTTTCCTGCTTTATCCGCCGAGAGCGGTGCAAGCGAATGTCTTAAGTACCTTATCGCTCACATGATCAGCCCAATAGAGGTTTTAACGTTATGAATGGGATTTCTGCTCCCTTGCCGAGCTGTAGAAGAATAGGAGAGCTGTTAGAGGAGTGAAAGAGGAATATGTTGGGTATATTTGCCCGAACAGAGCTGAAGATGCATAACCAGGTAGATGACGTAGTAAGTGACACCCTCAACGATAACGAAACCTAGGCTAAAATTAGGGTTTTGCAGCTCCGCATTGTCTTGGCGAGCAACTACGTAGAGCCGGCGGATTGAACGAGTATAGGACATACTTTATAGCTGGACTTATACACTTGTAAGCGGTGTGCTGCACGAAAGAAGAACATACCATATATGATCAGGGCTTGCTAATGAAATCAGTCTTCCCCTTACAATAAAGCAAGTTGACTTCATGAATTATCGAATCGGGTAAAAAAGACACTATTACACTGCGATTTGAATCTTAGCCATAGTTATTGACAACTACCCAACAAAAATGGGAGACAGTATAGTATGGTATGATGTCTCAAAGTCATCATTCTTAAGTCTATGGTAAAAAAGGAATATATACCTCACAAGATCTGATCAAACAGTCAGCATGTCTAATAAGCGTATCCTACCAACAATTACCTTGTGAATGACAAAAAGGGTTTCCACTCTCGCTTCGCCCCCCTACCCCTCTGTCAAGAGGGATGTAAACCAACAGATGTATTCCTACATCAGTGGTTTTAAACTAAGTTACGAGTTCCAAGTGTGGTACGAACACTCGGAACAATTGGTCTAATAAGGTGTTTAATAAGGTGTTTTGATGTCCATTCCCCTAAGCTAGGAAGCAGTGGACAAGAAAAAGGGATTTGATTGGGGTAAGTGCTTTGCACCTTCCTTTGATGGTTGGTCCAAGCGAAAGGGATTGACTGTGAGGCATCGCAATAATGCTCGGGAGCGTCTTTGACCTTGTACAAAATCAAACTTCTCTCAATTCAACGATTCAGCTATGTATAAATCCTTTTCATAATGGTTGTGACCAGCCTGATCTTACGACTAGTCAATATGATTGGAGTTTGCGGTTAAAAGAGGGATTTCTCTATAAACCTAATCGATCGCTCCTCATGGTTTCCTGAGGATGTTCCACTTGCCATCTGCATGTATAGAATTTATATTGAGAAACAACCAATAAGTATACATGCCATGAGGGTATCTATCAACTCGACTAGCAGTTCTGGTTCTAAATCGTATATAATTGTATGTACATGTATATACTTGTTTTCTTCTTCTGATAAAGAAGCAATTTTATTGCTATTTCACATGTTTTTGACTTAACTTAACTTAGAATACAGGTATATAATCATTTACTCTATCTTTAGCATCTTGAGCTATACATTCAGCTATCCAAGTTAAATTTCTAACTTCTTGTTCTTTCAATTTAATAAAACTATAAAAGACTGAAAATTGAAATTGTTGTAAGAAAGATTGTTTATTTAATTCAACATCATATTTGAAAAATTCATCTTCTAAACTTGATCCACCTTCACCGACACCATCTGCACCACCTTCACCACCTTGATGTTGAAGATTAGATTTGTCAAAGAATGCTTTATATTCTGAAATATGATCAACGGCAGAAATAACTGAATCTAAATCTTCAGATCTTGATAATTGATTATTACCTTCAGGATATAATCTACCTATTGTTGGGAATAACCTTGATCTTTGTTCTTTTGTTAATTCTGTACCAAAAGAATTTATTGTTATATTTAATGATCTTCTATCAGCTTCAAATGATAATATTTTACTCATAATTTCTGATGTAGGTGAAGGTAATGTTTGACAAAATTTATGAAAATCTTCTAAGTATGCTTTGTATAATGAATTTCGAATTATTTCAATATTCAAATCATCTAAATCTTGTGCAGATAAACAATCTCTAAAGTATGGTGCTGTAGTAGGTTGAACCGAAATCGTATCAGTATTGTAATGCATTTCCTACGATAAAAGTCCAACTCACCCAGAGGCGTTTCCACCAAAACACTGTGATATAACTCTTCTACATTTGTTGCGACACATAAAGCAGGCATAGTATCGAACACACCTAAAGGATGACATCTTTCTAATAATTCATGTGTATCTCTTTCATGTAAAGTACCTAAAGTTAATAAAATTACATTATCAATCATATAAGCGTAGGTTATATAATCCATAAATGTTGCCAAAGGTTCAACTGCATTTGTACGTAAATAGTTGAATTCTGCAACTAATTTGTCAGTCGCTTTATCGGCTATGGTTGATGTGGACAATGGTAATGGTTCATTTGCTAAGAAATTGCCATAATCTGTTGATGATAGCTGTAGTCGGAAGTCTAATGAGGTTGAGTTCTTGCTTATCAGCGCAAGGCGCTATTGTAAAGTAAGGCAGGAAGCTGTCATGATATATGTAAGTCCACCACACTCACCTTCGAGGTTTTCACATTGGGTCAAATTGTGATAGTTCGCTTGAGTCAAAAGTGCTCCTTTGTATCCTCTGACAACACCTTCAAGGAAACCGTTTGATATCTTGAAATGCAGGATAATTAGCGCACAGGCTTTCCATAGCGGCAGTATAGTCAGTTCGATTACTTACATTGAAACCGAGAGCTTCCATTGTTATCAATCGCAGTCGTTATGTATACGATTGACAGACTGAATTACGATAGTGCGATGAGATGGGCGGCAATTCAATCGATGGTTATTCAGCGCTGATTAGAACCAATTGTTGTTTTATCGCCTATATTCAACCGAGTGAAATAGACAATCGCAGTGCAAATGTATCGTTTGATGATGCTATATGTCTAGATGATAATGTAGATGTCAGATTGAATGAGAATGTTGGATAGATGAATAGATGAATTGATGAATTGTAACAATGCACGTTGAGCCGGGACCGGAGGATGACGAGGAAAGAGTATAGGGTATCTTTAAATGGGTTACTCATTTATGCGAATGTTGAAGGGGATGAATATTCTGAAATTTCAGATAGATTAGAGGGTAGAGGGTTATTTGTTATTTCTGTTCTCAAGATAACGTTTATTAAACCTTCACTTTCTTTGTTGATTCATTGTTCAATCGTCGCATTCTAGATAATCATCAGGAGGGTCGACGAGATTCATCAGCATGTTCATGGCACTAACACCATCTTCATCTCGAATACCTATATCAAAATCAAGAGTTGTAAAATGTACATTTTGTCGATCACCATTTACAACAACATCAACTGTTCAAGTTAAAAGACCACAAAAACCATATGAAGCGCCAACAGCTAAAATTGATACATATGGAAATAGAATATCAACAGATTATCAAAATTCATATTTATCATCAAAAAATAGCAATAAGAATGAAAAAGCAGAATTAAATAGAATAAAATTTTTAGAAAGTTTAAGTGAACATAAAACGAAAAGTAATTTTGAAAAATATGGGAATGGTAATTATAAAAATTTCGGTATGATAAAGAAACGATCCAATCAAAATGATTATAATGATAATAACGATGATGATGTTACTTTTAAAAATGGTCAAAATAGTATAGAAAATAACACCCAATTTGATAACTTGTTTGAAGGTGATTGGAAAGATAGAATAGGAATAAAAGGAAATAATTATAATAATCATAATAATAATGGTTCAGTGAGAATTCAATTAGGTAGAAAGAAGTTTGATAGAGCAAGTGAAAATTATTTAGAAGAAGCAAAGAAATTAAATCCATATTTGAATAATGGTGGATTATTTGCAAGTAAAATGTTAAATAGTGATAGGAAAAAAAAGTCGTTTAATAGCGAACCAAATGCAAATATTGGGTCTGAAAGGGATATAGGATTTTCTAGTGAACCACGTTTCTCGAGAAGAAACGATATACCTCAAGACAGAGAAACAGACTATCAAAGGCCGCAACAATATAGACGAGATAGAAGATACAACGAAAAGGATGGAAATGAGAATGATTCGAAATTATATATAAAAACACCCAAGAAGAGTTTCGGTTTGTCTTCTTTATCTGATTCTCGAAGTTCTCCTAGACCGTCTAGATTCAATGATAATGATAATAATAGTAATTATCGTAAGTTTATTTCCTATCATTAAACCCTTTGACTAAAGGCGTATGGCTGATCGAATCTATTCAAGGCAGATGATACTACTCATTCAGGTTCAAGTGTTAACCCAACTTCAGATTCAAATGCAATTACGATAAAATCACCTTCAGAATATTGGAGACCAACTAAAAAATTAACTTATTCAGCAATGGCAGGATTAAAAACTTTATATTCGATTGATTCAGAAAAATATTCAAAAGCTTTCTTATCACAGAAATTCGGTATTTCATATGAAGCTGTAAGTAGAATTTTAAAATCTAAATATCGAGATAAAAATCAATCAGGATCATCATCAGTATTAGGTATAGAAGAATTACTTGAAAATAAGGATAACAATGATATGGATCACGTTGATAAGAATTTGAAAGGAACAAAATGGGATAGAAATCCAAATACATCAGAAAATATTAGTCCTGTACCTACCATCTTGAGAGCTTTTGGGAGGGAATGAGGGGAGCGTTGACGTGCATATTGTAACGGTGCATCTTCATATATATTGTTGTAACACCACACACCGACATTATACATCTATACATTGTATCGAAGTGATAGATGCTATAGTCTATACACCTTACCGAATGAGGGTTCTTGTCATTGTCCATCAATGAACGCGATCAAGGGAGAATTGCTCAAACATCCTACTCAAACGTTAATCATTCTTTGAATGAGGTATTTGTGTATTTATTCCATTTTTTTCTTCTTTCTCCTTTAATTTCTTTTCATAATCAGCTTGTCTTCTTAAAACACCTAATTTATCCCAAACAACTTCACCATCTAGATAACAACCTTTTAACCATCTTGTAGGTTCATTTGGGGACAATTCAATTTTTTCATCTATTAATTCTTTTTCAGATTTATCTTTAAAAGAATTTCTTGCATGTAAAATTCTTCTATTATCAAATAAAACTAAATCACCTTCTTTTAATTTAAATTCATATTTATATTTATCATTCCCTAAAGAAATTTCAAATTCTGAAATTGAATTAAATGTATTAAATTCTAAAATTGATTTTTTTTTTAAATCTTTAAAAACTTTTTCATTTAAATATGGTGTATTCAATTTAAAATCTCTAAAAGGTGGTGACCAATTTATTGAAGATTTCAAATTTTCACTTAAACCTTTTGATCCATACTCGCCACCATTTTCAATTATGAAATGTGAATGTTTTAATAGATGATTATCATTATCATATATATAAGGTATTGAAATTTTTTTCAAATTGTTATATAAATTTTCATTTATTTCACTTGCAACTTTAAATGAATCAACAAAATACGATTCTCCACCATTCACGCGATTTCTTAAACAATGTAAAGCTTGAAATCTAGGTGGTGATTGAAAATAAAGTAAATCCATGTGTAAACCAAGATCAACATTGGTATAGCTGTGAAAGTGTATCTTTAGCTTGAATTTCACCTTATCGCACAAACCATGTGAAAGACTAGACTCACGCAACATTCTTACTCTGTTTCATACTTTTAACATTCCAAGTTTCACCGTAAAATGTATTTCTTATTTCACCTATATAACCCATGATTTTCCTTAGATAACAATTTTGATCATCTGTTGGATTGGTCGGAACACCTTCAATAATAACTAAACCATAAATTTGAAGTTGTTCTAACATTCTCAACATGTTTTCCGGCTTCTGATCTTCAATCTCATTAAATTGCAATTTTAATGTATCTATTTGTGAAATATCATTTTTGTCCCATAATTTACGATGAAAAGATTGTGGTGCATAAGATGATCTTGGATCGATAAAAGTCGAATCTGTTAAATTTTTCAATCGTGGCAAACCAATATATGTAGTATGTATTGTACTTCCTGTTTCTGATTTCCAAGTAATTTTTATACTTCCTTTTGAATTATATTGATTTTTTTGATATTCTATAATTGGTTTTTGTCCACTATAAGCTTCTTTCATTGCTTGTCCAGTAGTAAATGTTCTTTGTGATGTTGATGGGTCACGACATAATTTACATGTGCAAGAATCTCTTAATCTACCCCATGTTATAACACCTTGTTTGATATTTTCTGTATGTACAGCAATAAAACCATCATGTAATGTTACCATCTCCTGTGGATTGAAATGAATTGGTTTATGTACTAATTCTGGATCAGTTAATACACGTATCAACGGTTTTGTACGTCTAATAGGTGTAACCTTACGTCCGCGACGAGCAGGCTGCAGTTTGTTTTCGGATTGAGCTTGAGCTTGAGCTTCATCTTGTAAGGTAGTCTTTGATGAAGATGAAGAAGGTGTGCTGATTGGTGTGCTAATGACAGATTCTGTAAATTCTCCAAGATCTGCTTCTGATACAGTATAATTACTTGCGTAAGGATTTGTCTTTAGTACCGGTTTAGGAAATGCTAATGGCTTCGAAGGTGTTGAGGTGGCTGAGGCGGCAGAAGAGGATCCTTGTGATAGCCTGGGAGCATTCTTTTGAGCTGTTGTTAGGAGTTCACCTTCGGCTGCAAAAGAAGCTAATTGAGCTCGGGAGAAAGAGGGTTTACTGGAAGAAGCCGGGGGGTTTGATTGGGAAGTACTTTGTTGTCGTGTGAGAAAGATCTTCCCAATGGTTGAAGTCGTGGACTGGGGGCGTTTTGTCACTCTAGCCAGACTGATCGCTCCTCGAGATGGCATGTTGAATGAGTCAGGTTGTTTGCTGGTTTGTTATAGAGAGAAATGAGAAGAGCACAAAGAAAGGGAGATATAGACAGAGTCTCATTGGCATATCAGGGTTGTCAAGTTGATAGGTTTCCGGTTATAACCTAACCTTGATACGCCACGTGGTTTCACTATCTTATATCTTAGCTAGCGTTATTGTCATCATGATGAATGTGAATGTGTCGAGTGGAAAGTGAATAAGGACATGCTGCGACAAGGATGGGTAGCTATTTAGAGGATAGTGGATGAATTTGAAATAAGACACGTCAATTATACTACCGATCGTTGAGATGAGCTATCAGGAGGATGAGGAAGAAAATGAACGGTGAGTGAATTTCCTCATTCAGCGTTCTCAGTATTGCTGGATGTTGTTGTTGAATAACGATAACTGATATATTTGTTGCCCGTTCTACAAGGCTTTTCGCTTTTCAGCGATTGCTCGATGGATCGAGTAATGCCTCTGATCCAAACGTAGATCTACCGACACTTAGACAGTCATGTCAGATAGGTATACCGGATCATCCTCCCCATTTAAGACCTTTAGCCTATTCATTATTGTTGGAAACGATACCTACTGAGAAAAGGTTATGGAAATCTACTTTGAGATCCCAGAGAGAAAGATATTATGTGAGTGTGAAGTGAAGATTCTTCCAATATTGAGAGTCCGCCAATATCATTTGCAGAAGGTTAGCGATCGCTAAATTTGATTATGATTACAGAACCTCGTCAAAACGTTCATGGAGGAATTAGAATCCCAACCTGTAAGTAATCGTCAACTTATCAAGGGTAATATTCCTATGAAAAGGCTAATTCTCGATTTGCTTTTCTTGCAGAGCTCTTCCTCTTCAACCCACGATAGACTGATATTGTACATATCAAGAGATTTGAAATCGTTAAAATCGTCATTTTGGAGAACAAGGACGAATCCATCCAAATCATCACCTTTTAACCCATTAGAAGATCCAAATTCACCTAAAGGAAACGTCCAAGATGAAGGTGATTATTTGTCAGATGACTCAATTGATCAAGGTAATGAAGATGGGAAAAATATGATTGAACCTATATTATCACGAAGAGCTTTATTCAAAAGGATTGATCTGTTAAATGAAGTAGAACATAAAGGTGGTTTCTCTAAAGCAGATTCGTCGTCAGTTTCTGACTACAACTTCAAGACTCAAGATGTATCTCAGAGTTCAAATTCTAATTTGGAATCCGAAGAAACACCAGAAATCATGTCACCCAAAATAACCTTGTCTATCGATTCCTCACCATTTGATTCGACGCAACAACCGATATTATCCAGATTTAGATTGGATGCTAGAAAACCAGCACCTTTGAATATATCTTCACTTCAACCTGATTCCCTCAACATTTCTACACAATTAGAAAACGGTCAATCAAACAGTAGTGATAAACCAAATTCACCTATAACACTTTTATCACCTAAACCTCTACCGACAGGATCAACCAGTACACCCATATCAGCATTTTCCGGATCGTTATACTACCCTGAAACTCATTTAGAATCTTTAACCAGATTGATATATATTATATTCAGATTAAATCCACAATTAGAATATCAACTTTCATTTATTAATATAATATCAACTTTTTATTTGATTCATTCTGGTTCATCATCATTATTAATTCCAGAAACAAACCAAAGTAAATTTAGTAGAAAAAGTAAAGGTAAAGGTAAAGGGAAAGATAAATATCAATCAACCGTAACGAAGATCGAAGATACTTCATTATTAGATTATATCGAAGAAAACACATTTTGGTTTTTATCATCATTTTTAAATGAAGTTGATCAAATATGGTTAAATCCTCAAACGAATTTAAATAAATTAAATAGTAGATTACACTATATGAACTTACCTTTACATGATATATTAATCAATCAGAGGAGATTGGATACTAAATTATATGCTTTTAGGTGGTCAAACGATTTATTCCTTACAGATCTACCAAAATCGATTATACCGAAATTATTTGATTTTATCTTATCTGAACCTCTATCTACTCCTGATAAACAACCGAAAGTTGATTTGGCTGTGGACATAGAATTGTCGATGATTCTATTAGTAAAAGATATTTTGTTAGAAACAACTCAACCTGGGAAACATGTCGGTCTATGGGAAACTGATAATTTCCAAGAAGAAAATCGGTATACAAATCAAACCAAAGAAGAAGATGATGATGATGATGAGAATGCTATTTTCGTCAGAAATTTACAAATATTGAGGAATTACCCAATAAGACTTGTTGGTGGAATTGAAAACATCATTGATATGGCTAATCAACTTAGAAATGCTAGATCGAAAGCTGAATCAAACGGGGAACAAATCGATTCTTATATACCTCCTCCAAAGGTGGATATTACACCTAAATCTCAATCGCAAATGAAAACAAGTTCATCATGGTCAAAAGCATTAGGATCATTATGGGGTGGGAGTGCATCAAAGGATATCAATTCTGGTGGTACTGAACATAACGATGTTATATTTACAGATGAAAATCAAAATCAGAATCAAAATCAAAATGCAGTACCGACAAATAATATGATGGAAAGAATCACATCACGTGAAAGAAGTGATACTTTAGATTCATCATTAACAACCTCATCAATACAAGAAAGATTATCAGCTTTGACAACATCTACACCTGCAGCCAAGATAAATTCGCCTTCTAATGGGAATTCTTCATTACCTAGACCATTAATATTAGGTTCATCAGCATCTAAAATCAATTTACCCTCTAATATCATTGGAAGTAATAGTAATAGTAGGCGATCAAGTGCAGCAAGTTCTCATTCACACGTAGCATCTAATTGGGTAAAAACAAATAATAATATTGTCAGCAGTGGTAATAGGAGAGATTCAAGTTCAAGTTATACAACTTCTTCATCAAATGTATCTTCACCAAATAGAAGAAATTCACCTCCTACAACAAGTCTTAGTTATAATCATGAAAGAGGATTCTCAAGTCCACCACCATTGACAACTTCTGCTTCTTATCTGCGATCTCCACCTGCAGCAAATACATCCCCAATAAACGGTGCTAATGGTGGATTATATAGAATAGGTAGTAGACAAAGATCAAGATCTTCTTTAGGTGAACACATTTCAACTACTAATCAGAATCAAAATCAGAATCAAATAAAGAGAGATTTGAATTATGGTGAATCCCCAACCGGCGATGCCAATGATCAGACCCCTGAGGTAAAATCAAGATCAAGATTAGATTCGGAAGAGGATAGATCGATCACTCCAAGACCTATTAGTTTGACTTTATCAGATTATTATAGAAGTAACTCGAACAGTAATAGCGATGTGGAAGATCAGTAGTGGTAACAATGTATGCTCATGCTTGCTGTACTTTGCCTAGGAGCATGTCAAAGATCGTAGAATAGGTAAAATGCATCAAGTATCGTTAAAAAGGTCAAAAACCAAGAAAAGGGTGTCAAGTACATACGAAATTGAAATTGTCTGAAATATGTGTATGTATTGTATACGCATTAAGATTATAAGCCAATATGGACAACAGAAATGCTACGAACAAGATGCTCAATAACAAAACGTGAAAATCGTTCATACCATATGTCTCGCTCCTAAGATCAGAGTTCTACATGATTAATCACGTGTAATAATACGGTTTTGCTCAGCAATAGCAGCTATAGGATTTATGATTGGGTCATCGATCTTTTCCCTTATTGCTGCGTTTGGAGGTACATGGAAGTCTTTAAGTCCGCTCAAGGCGTTCCCGTTTGCTGAGCGGTGTGATTGTGCTTCATTTTGATCTTGTATTACTTGGTCACCTTGCGATGACGATTTCTCGCTCATCATTTGTGTGCCTGTTCCTTCATGTGGTTGAGGAGTATCAGAGTGTTGATGTTGTTCAGTTTCTTGATTCTGATTTAGATGCTGAGTTTGATTCACTTCACCAACAGGTTGTTCAACTTTTTCATTTATTGGAAGAGGTTCTAATCCTGGAGGTCTCAAAGATTTATCACCACCTCTCATGACGGAATATAAGAAATTTATAAATCTTTGACCATACGTTACTGGATCGATACATGAGATTGTGTGCTATTGTGAATGGCGTTGATCAGATATTAGTATATTTTTATAAGTCTTACAAACCGAACGAGATTGCTCACCCTATCTTCAGTCATAGATTTCCAAAAATGTTCAATCTTCTTTAAAGAATTATATGGAGTACAAATATCGATTATACCTAAATAATAAATAACATCTAAATTTTGATTTGCTTCATCAGTTGATCTTAAACCACCTTCATCTTGATAAAATAAGAAATGTCTTCTATCTGCTGAATCTTCTGAAGGTAATTGTGAAGTTACATCTAACATTTTTGGATCAGATCTTCTAATTGCTTTACGTACATTTGAAGCTTCATTAGATTGTTTAATTGCTGATGGTTTACGTCTTGGTGGTGGTACTTCGGGCTAAAAATTCCGTCTATCAGTCTAAAAATCATTAATTGAAAAGGTAGAATCAAACAAAAAACACTCACATGGAACATTTGTAATTGATTTTCTCTTAAATTATCTCTATTACCTCTTTCCATATTATGTATACCAACTAAAAGTGAATAATCCATTACTTTAACTCTTTTCAAAAATTCCATATCTCTTCTTAATTGTTCAGATAATAAAGCTCTTTTTTCTGGACCTAATTCTAAAGATCTATTTCTATTTACCCAATTTTTATCTTTTAATACAGCTTTTGGATTTGATTTTGCTTTTTCTTCAGAATATTCTCTACCAAATGCTGAACCTTTTAAATCATAAGTTTCATGAATATCGCGATGTGGTGGAAATAAATTATTCATTATTACGAAATGAATTTTTCTACCTCTAGGTAATTTTACTCTGTGTAATCCATAAAATCTAGATAATAATGTATGTGGATTCGTTTTGATATGTTCATGATAATCTTTTAAAATTGATCTTAAAAATTTATGTTCAGCATGTGATATTGTTTTAATTATAAATCGATAATCCCTTGAAAAATAAAAGAAACTTCCTGATTTTCCAGGTGATCCTAATTCTGATAAAATGTATTTTGCAGTTAATGATAGTAGATAATCGGCTGGATCTAAATGAAAGTGTTCATCTCGCAGATCTCGGAAGATCCATGGTGCATAATCTTTAAATTTGAAATCGTATTTTGCAGAAGGTGTTAATTCGTTACCAACACTGTACTTGATCGTTAGCATAATCGACATTTTGCTCAGTATATACACTCACATATCAAACGAGAATTTATGCTTTGCGTGATAATCTTCTTCTGTTAAGGGTCGTTTTATCTTTGCTTGGCAACGGGATACCTGAAAGGTGTATTAGCGAGATTTGGATCAACCCTAACGAGATTCACTTACACCTATACGAATCCCAGTAAGCATATTATACATCAAGACGTAATTAACATGATCTTCTCCAATCAAATTTCCCACCAATACTTTGGTCTCTTGCTCTTTTGGTTTTTCCTCTACTTTCGGCTTTGATCGGTGTTCATTATCTGCTTCTTCTGCAGCGGGTATAGCACTAGGACCTGAAACACTTTGTGCACTGGCTTTTTTCTGCCGTCTTTCTAATTTTCGTTGTCTCACTAGTTCAGCTTGAGCTAGATAATCAGAAGCTATAGCTGCGCCATCTAATCCAGGTATAGCCACAGATGTGATAGGATTTTGAGGTTGAGGTGAAGATAGCTGTGAATGAGAATGGGGTAATGGTGATCTAGGTGATGATGGGAATGTTGGTGATGGATTCGTACTTCTTCTGGTGGGTCTGGGCGCACTTGAACTTAGTATACTAGCTGCACTACCTCTTCTACCTTGATCCGGTGGTATATCAGGTAGATTTTTAGAAAATCCAAGGCCTATGCCATTCTGACTAGCAGCTGCAGCAGATGACGAGCTTTCAGGAGTATCACGCTGAGGAGCCAATCTACCTGATCTGACTACAGCTAAGGAACCTGCTCTACTTGAGGTAGCAGATCCACTTGAAACCCTCCTTGTTGATGCTAATATTGGGGGAGCTAATGATGTTGGGGATCCACCTAAATCAATTGGTTCTGATGTGAAAGTATGTGCAATAGACGGACTATCGTTGGGTGGTGGTATACTATTTGGGATTTCGTCTACTGGTGAAAGATTTGTTTCATCTTGATGTACGAAATGGTGGGTATCGATAGTTTCTGGATTATCTGTAGTTTCCGAAGCAAAAACGGACCCTACGTCCATGTCTCCGTTTTCACTCAATGGTGGACTTGGTGGTGGTCCTTGCATTACGGGTGATCTGCCTCCGGTATTCGACGTAGATATAGGGTCAATAGCGTCTCTCTTGAATACATTACTGATTTTCTTTATTACCTTATGATGCGTGCCTTCAGGTGTTGAGGAGGTAACTTCTACGGTTGTAGGCGTAACTTTCGTTATATGTACTGGCGGTGCAGTATTCGCGGTATTCTGACCATTTCCATTCACTGAAAAATATTGTGTTTGTGATTCACTAGGATGTGGTTCTGATGTCAAAGCTTGTAAATGAGGTGGTAAAGGTGGTAAAGGGGAAGTTGAGTTTGGATGGGATAGGAGATGGAATGGGTTTATTCTGGGTGATGTACCGTCTGATGGGTAGAATACTTTTGTCAGTATCCTCAACGAGACTACAATAATAAGCAAATAAAGTAAACTTACTGATTTTTATAGTTTCAAAGGTCTCGTTACCATTCACTGCTTCACCATCATTATCGTTTGTATAGCTATCATGATGCCAAGAATTTGGCGATCCTTGTTGTGCTTCTCTTATTCTAGCACTTTTTGATCTTTCAGCTGGTTGTGCTATATGACTTGTAAAAGCTGCTTTTGCATGTGAAAGTGGATGATGAGGATCATAAGCTGTAGTTTCTGCCATTTGTTTACTGTTGCATCAAGGTAAATTTTATTGATTATGGTTTATTTGGCTTGATAGGTGTTATTCGAGCGTGAATTAGGAAGCAAGAATAGAAAGGATGATGTATCTGATATGTTGTTGAGAAGGCTGAGTTGTAGAATATATTCTTGTATGTGCTGTATAGTCGGGGGCCGAGTACGCAAAGGGAAAAAGGTCCAGCTTGTTTCAGTCTAGAATCGGGTCTTGAATTTTGACAAGTATGCGTTGGATTGTACTGTATATGTATGATTTTTTACTCTAGTGCTATTTGAAGTACACGTTCTTGTAGTGATATTGTGAGATGATTGAAGATGTATATGTATAAAATGTATATAATAGATATAAAAGAGTGGAAAAGCAAAACAAAGGTGAAAGGTGAAAAAGCGGTGGTGAAGAGTGGTGGTCGTGTGTTTTGTTTTGGTTGTTATTTGTACGAGATTTTTATGGTTTTTAACGGATTTTCCTTATATATGTTCCGTCATTCCGTCACAGGTACCATACTACAGTATAGTATTCTTCATTGCATATCAATCTGAAATACATCTGATATTCCTTCAAATCTTATATCATATTCACTATCGCATCTTTGAGAGGTTCACAGCAATAAAGGATTGAATATGTCTACAAAATCATCTTTATTGAAAAATATACCTTCATTAAGTAAATTAAAACAAAAATCAATATTAGAAATTAGTGGACCTGATTCAACGAAATTTTTAAAAGGATTAAGTTGTAAAGATGTTGATTTATTAAAAGGTGGATATAGTGGATTTTTAAATGCTTCTGGAAGAGTTTTACATACATCATTCATATTTCCAACTACAAAATTAATGAAAAATGGTAAACAAGAAAAAAGTTATTTAATTACACATGAATCATCATCATCTTCTGATCATCCAAATCCATTAGAAGATTTTTTAGTACCATTTAAATTGAGAGCAAAAGTTAGAATCAAGGATGTAACTAATGAATATGATAATTATTCATGTTATGCTACAGAGGATTTATATTCAAAAGGAAAAGGTAAAGAACCAATAAGGAATTGGAAATTTGGTTCTGGTGGTGCAGCTGAATCTCAATGGTCATGGTTAAATAACGAACCTAGAAATCTAGAATTAAAAGATAATGAGGTAGGTTGTTGGGATTTAAGAGCTGGTTGGAGTAAATCAGGTCTAGGTAGACAAGTGTTAGTTCCTAAAGGTGAAAAACGTGAGTTGGTAAACATCGAATCGAAGAATACCGCCAACAAATGTAACTGATGATGTGTCGTTATTACCATCTACCCATACATATATAGCTTCTCTGGCATCCTCTCACGATTTAGTGTCAACGGAAGATTATCATCTGAGACGAATGTTGTTGGGTGTACCTGACGGACCAAACGAGATCATACCTGGTAGCGCTTTACCTTTAGAGAGCTGTATGGATCTGCATGGAGGGGGTGAGTAACAAGGTTGCTCCTTCAAAAGTGCTCATCGGCTGGTACTCATAAATAATGACAAGTGCTAATCATTCGCCTCGTTCGATATAGTTGACTTTAGAAAAGGATGTTATTTGGGTCAAGAATTGACTGTACGAACATATCATACAGGAGCAACCAGAAAGAGAATATTATCTATACGATTAATACCTTTGAATAAAGGTAATACCTTGTTATCAGAATATCTAGCAACTCCTTTAGATACCGCTTCGTCAACAAGTGGAATATCAAATGAGCAGTTAGAAATTACATATATACCATCATCAACATCTGCATCTAAAAAATCAAGATCAGCAGGTAAAATCTTATCTTTACATAATAATAGTTCAGATGTAAATTCAATTGGATTAGGGTTAATTAGAATCGAATTTGCCGAAAGATCTTGTTGGTCTTCTTCTTCTCCTTTGATGAAAGAAGGGTTAACGATAAAAGATTGGTATGAAAATGATGAAATAAGTAAATTAACTACAAAGATAGGTGATCAGATTTATGGTGTTTATGTAGATAAAGGTGAAGCTTTTTCTGAAGCTTTAAAAGTTTTAGAAAATAAAGATTAAAGTAAGTTTGATAAGATGTGATATGTCATGATAACAAAAGTATAATAAAATCCGAGGTTGATAACTAGATATTATACAAATAATGCATATAACAAAACATGATAACAATCATCTCATCTACAAATCCTATATGATCCGATCGTTGAATTATAAATCAGCAAAGAAATCTGCATTTTCCTGTTCTTGTCCACCTCTACCTAAATCACCCAAACCACCTTTACCTTTTTTCTTTTTCTTTTTATCTTGACGTTCAACTTCCATCTCTTCATCTGAATCTGAATCTGCTTCTGCCTCTTCATAATCATCATCATTATCATTTTCACCTTCATTTTGTTCTTCCTCATCGCTATCATCCTTTTCCATCTCCTCATCATTATCTTCCTCATCATCAGAATCTTCGAATAAATCAGATACATCCGTTAATTTCAAACATTCATCATGACTAACACTACCTAACCATTTTGAATTTCTATCTAATTTGATTCGTTCAATTGGATATTCTTCATGCGTCGCTATTACTCCCACTAAGAGGATAGAACATTGGTAAATCAGCATTGAAGTCAAATTTATGATTAATCTACATGATACTTGCAGAATTTATGTGGTAAAACTTGTATCACTCTAATCATACCATCTTCAGAACCTGTAGCTATTATATCAGGCGTTAAAGCAACTATAGCATCTATCGAAGCTGGATGCCCAGGTATTCGATCAACAGCTATGGTGATTGAAATCGAAGTCAGTTGGGAGTTGTACGATGGATAAGCATGAAAACAGCTTACAATCACCCCAACCTAATTTTCTATTCCATATTGATAATATACCTAGACCACTTCCTACTATAGCTTTCTGACCACCTTTAATTTGTACAATCGATAACAATTCATCTTCTTGATCCGCTGATACTGTTAACGGTTGTGATTTATTTGATCTAATATCTGTTACCGATAAATGTCCATCACCTCTAACATGATAATCTCAAAAATCAGCAATGAAATTCTTCAATTTTCTTTTCCCTAAAGCTACGGCTATATACTTACGAGGTCGACACTAATTGCCTTTTATCTTCGAAATAAGTGAAATCTGATATATAATCGAAATGCTGATTGTATTCTCTGATCATATCAGGTTTTCTTGGATCCCATAATTTTATTATACCATCATCATCACCTGATGCTACTAGGTTTTCATTCACGCAGAACACTCGATTTATAGGTACACTAGATAATCAGATGATTAGCTAACTCCAAGATGTAATATGCTATCCTACAATACTTACTCGTGAGCTTTTTCTTGCTCTCTCACTATAGTCCCCATTTCAGTTGTCAACTGACTGTGTTTAAAGTCGTTAGGGATATGTTATACATGTACCTTTGATTTCCAGTTCGACGCTCACAATAATGTCCCACTTTTACCTCCCATCCAAATATGTTTCCCACTTTCCTCTACCGATAGAGCTCTTGCTGTCCTTTTTGAGGGTCTTACAGACCACGAAGTAGATGTTGATCCATCTTCATCATCATATCGCCATGCTTTGGCTTCACCAGTTAACAAGGTTGAAAAGAGTACTGATTCATTTGGATGAAATGCTAAATCGAATGGCTGATGAATATCGGACTAATCAGTTATGAAAAACAAACAATTCAGCGGTAAGTTGGCTTACTTGGTTTCTCAACTTTATGTCAGGCATCTTGTATTGTTACTGACTGTTAGGTTATCCTTGACTCGATGAAAAGAGCTCTGCTTCTGTCCACTGTTAAAAACTGATTCTTTATAGCAGAGAGGATCATTATATTCCAACCAAATAAACCAACTTTGAACTTTTGTCGATCATCCTCGGACTTCTGAGCTTTATCTCCGCCCAGACACGTGTCGTTCCCGGCGATAACCGCTTATCGAGATGAACTAAGATTAGATGAGCTGAAATGAGTATCGATGATGTTGTTGTATTGACATATGTGAAAGTGAATGACTATATCCCATTCATTGTCTTTGTGTTCCCCAAATTGCGCTATCAACCAACTTCAGCGTGATTAGTTTGGCTCTTGGACGCGAGAAAACCAATATGGATACACTCAAAGTAGCCAAAGTCGATAACGTTGTGCTGGAACATCACATACCGCCTTCCAGCAAAGATGGTCAACCCAGTAAAGTTAGAAAAACAGGTGCTATACATTTGACACCTCATCATTTGATATTTTCTCAAGATCCTTCCAGTACACCAGAAAGCTCAAACGATGAACAGGAAATATGGATACCTTACCCTTCAATTATACTATTAACTAAATTACCTCAATCAATTCAAGGTTTTTATCCACTTAGAATAGAAACTAAATATTTCCAAAATTTCGTTTTCCTATTTGAGAAAGATCAAGATAGGGTTAGTGGTAGTAGTTCTTCAAAAAGAGGTGGTAGTGCAGGTGCAGAAGACGTTTGGCAGAGTATAAAAGATTCTGCTGTCAAAAGTGAGTTTTGAGTGTATCCCTGTACTAGCCAAGATACAAATCCGCAATGAAGATATCCCAATTATGAGACAGAATAGATCGTTAAGACTGATCGAAAATACAATCTTTTTGATTTCACTTGATTTCATTGATATAGGCTCGGTAGAACAGCTACATGCATTTTTTTATACCGAAAACCATTCAAAACTTTCAATAAACCGAAATGATGATAATGGATGGTCGATATACAACCCAAGAAATGAGTTTACAAGACAAGGTTTAGGTTTAAAAACTAAATCATGGAGATTTACAGATATAAATAAAGATTATTCATTTTCATCAACTTATCCGAATAAATTAGTCATACCAACTAAAATAAGTGATTCAACGTTAAGTTATGCATCTAAATATAGAAGTAAAGCTAGAATACCTGTTTTGAGTTATTTACATTGGGCTAATAATGTGAGTGTTTGTCGAATATCGTAATTGATCGAACTTGATCAAATCAACGAGACCTTATCAATACCGGTTTACAAATGTTTGTCTAGACATTACACGAACAGGCTATTGACTGATACATCGACCTGATAATACTCATAGGCCTCCATAACGCGGTCTTCTCAACCTATGGTAGGGCTTAAAAACTCCCGTTCAGCTCAAGATGAAAGACTGGTAGAATGTATATTTACAACTCATCATTATTCTGAAACAACATTCTCATCTCCGGTATATGGCGCAACAAGTACAAACTTGATTATAGATGCAAGACCTACTACAAATGCAATGGCTAATGTCGCTATGGGAGCAGGAACAGAAAATATGGAAAATTACAAATTAGGTAAAAAGGCATATTTGGGAATAGATAATATACATGTCATGAGGAATACTTTGAAGATAATCACAGAAGCTATAAGAGAATCAGAAGTAAAGCCAAATGGAATATTAGATAGAACATTATTAAGGAAATCAAATTGGTTAAAACACATCTCGACTATATTAGATGGATCGTTAATAATAATTAAAAATATACATTTAAATGCTTCACATGTTTTAATTCATTGTTCTGATGGATGGGATAGAACAGGTCAATTATCTGCTATATCCCAAATTTGTTTAGATCCATTCTTTAGAACTTTAAAAGGTTTTGCTATATTAGTGGAAAAAGATTTTTTGAGTTTTGGACATAAGTTTTCAGATAGATCAAATCATTTATCTTCAGATAAATATTTCGTTTATTCAGAAGACAATTACAATGGTGAAATAGATAATTTTGATGAAGATGAAGAAATCAATGGGGGTGGTGGAGCAACAAAAGCTGCACAAGCATTTTTTGCAAGTGTATCAAAACAATTTTCATCACATACTAATAATGGTGGTGGTGGATCACATTTAAAAGAAATTTCACCTGTTTTTCATCAATTTTTAGATTGTATTAGACAAATTCAAAGACAATTTCCAAATAGATTTGAATTTAATGAACAATATTTATTAGATATTTATTATCATTTATATTCATGTCAATTTGGTACTTTCTTATTTAATAATGAAAAGCAAAAATCAGAATATACATCAAAAACTATTTCTTTATGGGATCATTTATTATCCGATAATGAAAAATCAAAATATCTAAATAAAGGTTTTGATGAAAATTTGGATAAATCAACAAATAACGATAGTGATCAAGGTGTTTTGTTATATGATTCGAAAGATGTCAAATTTTGGTTTGGATTATTTAGAAGAGGTGATGAAGAAATGAATGGTTCACCAATAATTCTAAATCAACCTCAAGGTGTTAGTGTAATTGGTCCAATCAATTCAAGTTCTGATGATCCACTTAAAGTTTCCAGTATATCAAAGAACATAAAAAGAGCTATTTCACCATCAAACAATGATCTGTCTAATAATTACCATGGTAGTAATCAGGACGAAACAAGAAGAAATCTACCTTCTAGTAATTTGACAGGTGGAGGTTGGAATTGGCAAGGATTCTCTTCGGGTGCTTTTAACGTAGTTTCAAGTGCAGGTAGACAAATTAAAAATATTTCTCAAGACGCTTATAATCAGATAAAAGCTGAAGCTGGTGAAGTTGAAGATATAAGTGATCCATGGAAAAAACAATCTCAACCAGTAGGAGCTAGTTCAAATCAATCTCAGATAGGTGAATTAACTAATTCTACAATTGGTGTTAGAAGTGGTGGTAATGAAATTAGAACAGATTATAAACCATATATACCAAAAACAAATTTCCGTATACCTTCGGAAAGTAATCCTTGGTCATCTACATCACTCCAAGCATCTACACCAAATCCTAGCAACCCTTCTCATACCAACAGCCATGCAGTAGATACCCCATCAATAAGCCCTAGCCCTGATTCACGGAACGACTCTGTTATCAATCCGAGACCAGCCACATCACGAATCAATAGTAATCCATGGTCAACGTCTACAGCACCGGTAACAGCGCCGTCTTTAGTACCTCAGATACCTCCAGTGAATGATAGAAAATCCCCTTCTTTAGCAGATTTATCATTAAACGATAAACCAAAAGCAAACACGCAAAAACCAATATCACAAAATAACGATGAAGAAATGATACGAGCTGCTATGGGCGATGATAAAAAAGCTTGGGATCCCTTGGGAGCTTTATAGAATTGATCATTACTTTTTATGTTCTGTTAACGACATCCTTCCACCTTGATTTTATGATAGATTATACTTGTATAGCATTATGGCCGTTTCTTTTTAGCATTTTGCTATGAATGTATTGTAGATAAATGATTTATGTATGTAAGATTTAATGCTATTGATGTGATATAATATACAATTGTTGGGGTTGGATATGATGATACAGACTTGATCCCCGAAGAAAACCCTTGTAAGAAAGCTACATCCAATAGCATTATAGTTCCCTTACTGATTTTTCTATTACTTCAGGTTCATTCTTTGAACCTTTATTTAACCTATTTACGGTCCCTTTTAATCCATTTATAGTTTCTTCATCTATAATTTCTAATTCTTCTATTATCGATTGAAGATTTATAGGTTTATCAAATGATATATCAATATTTGTATCTTTCGGTATATTCTCATTTCCATTTTCATCACCGTGTCGATTCGTATTCACTGATTCTGAAGATCTGGAACTTGAAGCATCAGGTTGATCATTGAATAAAGGTTTTTGCAAGTAATTCGATTTCCAAATAACTACTTTTTCTAATATATTTAAGAAATGTTTTGTCTGTTGATATCCATGATTTGCGTTTGAAGAAGACGAAGACAAAGACGAAGACGATATTATCTGTTTCAAGATTTTAGATAATCTACTCAAAATCGGTTCATGTAAACCGAAAAATGATGTCGAGATGAAAAGTGGAGATAAAGCATCTATCCATTATTGAAACTCCTTCATTTAGCTCTTTTACGTCTTTCCTTTCATAGAGTCTGATTTATGATTTATTAACACTTACCCTTAGGTCTGTTCGCTATCAAATAAGCATCTGAAGCTAAAGCTGCTATACCTGCAAATTGACCTTTCCACTATATAGTATTGAGCTGATCAGTAACAAATTCATTCTCGACACAAAATGCTGAGGTTGAATATAAGCGGAATAAGACACTTACCAAAACCTTACTTGAATCTGCTAAGTTTATGGCATTTTCTATATCATTACATTTCAAAGAACATCTCAATCCAGTATCTAACAACTCCCTCGGCAATCCTCCAGAATGTTTAGCTTTTGGATCAAATGAGTCTAAGATCAATCGCAGGGCTTCTTCATAATTTGGGGGTTCAGAGTAATATAGATTCGTCGTTATGTATTCTGCAAATCGTGACGAATCCATGAGTTTATCAGTCTCTTTATGTCTAAAAATGTAGAAAGAACTAGTAATTGAACCAACCTAAATGCTGTTTATCGACTTTATTTTTCGAAAGTACGTTTCTTTCAGTTTCGGGATTAGTGAACCACTAAGCCGTGATCCATTCACACCCAAGTCAGTCTGAAAAGTTGGGCAAAATTTCGTTCATTGTTATATATACTATTTCAACTTACTCCTCTTTCTGTATATGCATGTTCAGCTTTATATTCAGTTTTAGATCTTTCCACAGCAGCTTCTATACGCTGTCTTCTGATTTCAGCTTTATCCGCTTTACTCTGAGAGACGCTTTGTGTTGTTTCCTGATTATCAACCTCGTTTATAGCTGATTGATCATCCGATACAGCTACTTGAAAATAATTTGAAGTTGTTGCTTCCGGTTGGGACTCGTTGATCATGGTCATACGTTGAGGTATTTTGCGGCTAAGAGCAGCAATATGTTCTGAATGCTTCTACTTTGTTCGCAGGTATTCTTACTCCCCTTTATGCTTGTTTGTTTGTATGTATAATGTTCGATGATTGGGATTCAACAAGTCAAAAGGAGAATTAAATTTAGATGAAACATTACCAATTTATGGATGTGTATTTTGATTAACATATTCCCCCTGGACCGATGATCACGACGCGTTTTTGAAGCGTTTTACATTGAATAATATTCACAACATCAATTATCATTTCGTCGAGTAATTATTTGACATCTATTGTATACACTACCTTTGACTACCACCACTGATTGCCAACAATTAGCTTTACGAGACGTAGAAGAGAGGACGAGTACTCGGTCCCAAATCATAGTATATCAATTGAGCGATCGAGAGAATAGGCGTTATTAAAAAGGGGAAGAAAGCGAAGAAAGCGATCAATGCTAGGTGGTTGTTTTTGGTATGAGATTCAGCACAGACAACTAGACTTGAATATCATACTCCAAGATGGATTCAAATGGTATGTTCTTTCCAGTTCTTGTCTATCTCCCTAATATATCGCTAACCTGTTAACAGGTCGACATCGTAACGTTTCGGGGACTAATCTCACACTACCGTCCTCGTCAACTTTTAGAAGATTACCCACATTGGCAAGAAGTCCTTTTAGACGGTCAGAAAAGACTTCTACACCTCCTCCTGCTGTTGATATAACTCCTCCTGCGACAATAGCATCAGCCTCCAAAGAAGGAGATAACGCAAATCATCATAGAGGTTCAACATTCCCTTCGTTATCACAAGTTGTTGTAGATGACAGTTCAGTTTCATCTGCTTTCTTCGCTTCAACATCAGATCAGCGTAATATAGATAAAGCAGAGGGAACTACAAACAGTGAATCAGGACTGTTACCACCTTCAAGATCATCTTCCTTACTGCATACACCTGAACCTAATCAATATCAACCCAATTCGCCCCTACAACAACCACCTTTATCACCTTTTGTCCAAAAATCAAACTCAAACACTGGATTGGGATTAGGTTCGTCACCTATGATCAATAACAGATCATCAACACCACCGATAAATAATGAATCAGATTTAGAACCTATAACTTATCCTACACATTTAGCACAAATGAGACCTGATAACTTGTCACAACTATCTTCCCATTCACAAACACATATACAACCTACTGCATCATCATCACGGACTATATCTAGGAATCGCGATTATACTCCTTCCTCTTCCTCTTCAACAAATCAATATTCTCAAGCACCTGAATTAGGTCCAATACATAGATCGTCTCCCTCTCAGTCCAATAGTTCAAATGGTCCTCCATTCGGCGTACCAAAAAGGAAAGAGTCGATACTCGGTAATTCTCAAGAAGATGTAACGAACCCCAATTCGAATCCTATAGACAGAGTGAAAGATGTAGAAACGGATAGTGGGACAGATGAAACTGTTATTACACGTAAAAGGGCGAATACCAGACCATCTGCATCGAAGCCTAGAGAAAGGTCTTTGACAGTACCATCATCCGGAGGTGGGGTCATAAGCAGTAATAGTGGAGAGTCAACCAAAGATAAAGATAAAACACGTAAAGTGTCTTCTAAAACATCCCGTCCGATTATATCGATATCTGCCAATGGTAAAATCACTGAACCATCATTACCTAGCTCCAAAAACGTTGCGAGAGCTCCAGCAAGTTCAATGTATTATTCGCCTGTACCATTTCATGGTAGACCACCTAATCAAGCTTTGAGAGCGCATAGTGGGACTTTGGTGGGAGAACGGATATGGGTAATTGGTGGTGTAGATAAGAGTAGTTGTTGGAGAGGTGTAGCTTGGTTTGATACTGAAAGTTTATTATGGTCAACCATTGAAACTAGAGGTGAACAATTCCCACCATTGCGTGCGCATACAACGACTCTTGTGGGCGAAAAGTTGTTTATATTCGGTGGTGGTGATGGTCCAAGTTATAGCAATGAAGTTTGGATTTTAGATACTAGTAAGTATACCGAACGGTGGAATACCGCTTAAAAAGAGGGTCAAATTCCCCTTTCAAGATAACAATATAATTCATTGGATACAAATGCTAATCCTAATTTACTTCTTCTACAGCTACACATAGATTTTCAAGACCCACAATAGGTACGCCGAAAACACCTATACCTCCTCCGAGAAGAGCACATACGACAGTTTTATATAAACATTATCTAGTGATTTTCGGTGGAGGAAATGGTCAAGCTGCATTGAATGACGTATGGGCATTAGACGTATCGGATATTAATAATCTAAGTTGGCATGAATGGAAAACGAAAGGCGATATACCACAGAAAAAAGGTTATCATACGTCAAATTTAGTTGGTGATAAAATGATTGTTTTCGGTGGTTCTGATGGTCATGCTAGTTTTGCCGATATACACGTATTGAATTTACGTGAGTTTTGCTAGCATAGTACTACAGCCACCAATACCAGGTTCAATGCTGACCTTCATGTTTTTTACCAAAGAAACAAGAGTGTGGACATTGATCACAACAGATGTGAAACATAATAGATTATCTCATACATCGACCCAAGTGGGATCTTATCTATTCATAATCGGAGGACATAATGGTCAGACCTATGCTCAAGACGTATTGTTGTTCAATCTTGGTAAGTAACCTCAAGGATTAATGTGAAAGCGAATTCAGCTGATCCTACCGATCAAAATAGTCACGCTGCAGTGGGAAAGTAAATCACCTAAAGGAGTCATACCACCTGGAAGAGGGTACCATGTAGCATTATTGCATGACGCAAGAATATATATATCAGGTGGATATAATGGTGAAAGTGTTTTTGATGATCTATGGACTTTGGATCTAAGTGCTGGCGCTTATTTGCCACAGGTTGTGAGTCAGTCTGTGATGCATCATTGATGACATGTTTCTCTCGATCAGAATATGGCTGACATGATAATCACCTTGGCGCACAGACAACATTTGAAGTTGATGAGACTGCAGAATTAGCACGGCGGATGATCGAATCTACACATATATAATTTTTCTTCGTTTCATCTTAGCTTTTTTGACGATATTTATAACGATTCATACTTCGAAGTTCTCTCGTAATGACATGAATAATAATTAATAGCCTTTCTTCGCAGAAACTCATATCAGCACAATATTTGTGGCGGTATTCTGTTGGTCATCACATCAATGTATTAGGTTGAACGGTTAAGTAGAGAAATGGACATTCTCGCTGCACTCTGATCTTCCAATGACCATAGAAACAAAATATCATCGCACCACATGCATGACCACCAACTCGTTCCGCTACATATATCTATCTACTTAGGCACTAACGGTATAAAGGTTAATAGCGTTTGGACCACCACAGATGGTAGTAGAATCACCTGCACAAGGCATAACACATTGACCTGAAGTTAAAGTGGTTGTAGCACCATTGACTAAAGAGTTACCACAGTAACATTCTTGCCCATATTCTACACCTGCCATTGTGAAACCTTGAGATTGACAGTATGAAGTACAAACGGCTACAGTCATATTTGAAGCAGAAATTGAAGCACCTGTTAAAGCTCTTCCAGCTACTTCTTGGATACAACCTGAATTTGCGAATCCATTGACTGCATTGGCGACTGGAGATAGTGATGGATTTACGTAAATCTGAAGAGCGTTTGAGCCACCACATGTTGTTGTTGAATCACCTGAACAAGCCATATTGCATTGACCTGAAGTTAAAGATAATGAAGCTCCATTAACTAATGATGAACCACAGTAACATTCTGAGCCATATTCTAAAGCACCATATTGGAATCCTTTTGATGAACAGTAATTCAAACATTTTGGTACGGTCATATCAGATCCAGATGTTGAAGCTCCAGTTAAAGCTCTACCTGAAACTTCTTGAATGCAAGTTGAAGATGCAGCGGACCAACCTGAAGGTAAAGTTGGTGTATTGACTTTAGGTAAAGATGGATTTCTGAACAATGAAATTGCGTTTGGTCCACCGCAAGTTTGGATTGAATCACCTGAACAGGCCATGTTACATGAGTTGGAAACGACATTGGAGTTTAATGAATTACCACAGTAACATTCTCTTCCGTATTCAAGTCCAGCGTAACCATAACCTTTTGAATCACAGTAAGCTACACATGAGGTTGTGGTCATGTTGTCGGCGTAATAAGAATCTAATGATAAAACTCTTTGAGATGAACCTTCTTGTAAACATGGTGTTGAAGCGGCTGACCAACCTGAAGCAAGTGTGGCGGTTTTAGTGGTAAAGTCAGATGCAAGACCAGTGATCTTTGTTGGTTGATAGAATAAGGTAATAGCGTCTGGACCACCACATAAAGCGGTTGAAGTGGAGTTTGCACCAGAACAGGTCATTGTAGCAGTAGCGGGAAGTGAAAGTGAAGCACCGTTGGTAAGGTAGTTACCACAGTAGCACTCTCTTCCGTATTCAAGACCAGCTAAAGCGAATCCGCCAGATGAGCAGAAATTGAGACATTTGGTGTAGGTCATATCGTCAGAGGATAATGATGATCCAGTCAAAGCTCTCTTGACATCGTATGTGGCTTCAGCAATGACTGGGACTGAGGCAGCAACCCATGGGGTAGGTACAGCCAAAGGATCAATTGCAATGACGGTAGGAGTGACGACAGCTGCACTGGAGGTACTTGATGGAGCTGATGAAGATACGGCTGAGCTGGCGATAGAAGCGGCGACACTGGATGCAGGAGCTGAAGAAGCAGCGGCTGAGGAGACTACACTTGAAGCAGCGGCGGAACTAGCTGGAACAGATGAGGCTGGGGCAGATGATGAGGCAGCCGATGATGATACTACGGGTGCACTTGAAATACTTGAGGCGGCAGCACTAGATTTCGAGACAGCTGAACTTGAAACTGCACTTGAAGCAGCGGCAGAACTAGCTGAAGCTGACGAGGCTGATGCAGATGTAGATACGACAGATGAACTTGAACTACTAGCGGGGGCAGCACTGGATTTGGCGATAGCTGAGCTTGAAGTTGATGCCGAGGTGATAGAGGCAGACGAGGAAGCTGAACTTGAAGCGGGGGCGGAACTCGATACCGAATTGACAGAGGCTGAAGCTGAAGCTTTAACTGAAGCAGATGAAGATGAGGCGATAGCTGAAGATGAACTTGATGTCGAAGCAGTAGTTCCAGTATATTTGAATAAGACCAAAGTCCAGTAACCACCACAATTTTCAGCACCGTTACCACCACATGAGTAGTTGCATTGACTATCGGCCAATTTAGGATAGTTACCAGTCGTTAATGAACTGGCACAATAACAGTCTGTACCATATTCGACCGCCATATAAGGTTTGCCCATTGAATAACATTGTTTACCACAATATTCTTGTGTCATATAAGATTGTCGTTCGAAGTAATCAGGAACGAAATGAGGCCATCCATCCTGGTAACATCCTTGGGAAGTCCAACCGTTTGTTGTGGTCACACCGGTCAAAGATGAGGAAGCTCTGTCGACCAAAGCTCTGTCGGTGACTTTGGTTTCGACTGGTGCGGCTTTGATCAAAGTGCCCATAGTCATCAAGATGGCAAAAAAGGTAGTACCCATCATTTTGGAGAGAAATGTGTAGAAGATTTCTGTCGATTAGGTTAGGAGATAAAAAGGTGATAGAATTGCTGTCGAGGTAAAAGATTTATAAGGAGGAGGAGGAGAATTGGTCGGGGGGAGTAGAATACTAGGGGGAGTTGTGGTTTGGAGTTTGGTGAGATTTCTGTCGAATACAATTATGGGTGAAGAAAGGAGAAGAAAAGGCAAGATGCAGCATTTCGGATCAGGTCGTTTATATATCACTCAGTTCTTCGTCGGTCTTGGCACTTGAACAGTATTTTCATCTATATCGAGTTCAGTTTGCTCGACTTTCTTCTTCATTCGGGTTTTGAAGGTGATCATTAGTTCAACTAGGCTGAAACATGTCTTACTCTTCATATATTACCACCGGGCATATGTTGTCTGGGGGATGCTGTACATATGATAGCAACAACGTATCAACGATCTACGGCTTTTCCTAGTTTGATCCTGAATGAAACTCAATTAGAGAAAGCCTCCGATCGCTTGCCGTAGAACAAATTAACGGAAGAAGTCATTCAAAGGCAACTTGATTTTTTTAGGCCAGCAGCTTAATCGACAATGGTGGGTTTTATCTGGTAGAACTTTTTTTAAAAAAAAAAACGCCGCTGCGGTTCTTTTTCAAGCCAAATACCGGGATGGCATCGCCTCAAATTGCTTAAAAATCGAGGAAACACGGATCTTTACCAAATCCAGAAAAGTAAAAAAACCTGAATATCAGCCGTTTAATTACGTGAACACGTGAATCAAGTATGTCTCAATTGATATGATCATCAGTCACCGTTAAACCCACATTTACAGTTTAAACTATCATGGAGAAAACGCAAGAAGTTATAATGCATGATGATTCTAAACCCTCCGAACAGTCCGGAATGTGAGGAATCATGATGTCTTGAGCGTGTCTTATACAGGTGCATAAGGTTAGGTGGAGGATTCGTTGCGTACAAGAACAATGTAGTCAAGTTGTGAATTAGATGTACAAACAGTGAGTTGAACAGTCTGATAACGGTCGAAGCCAAGAAGTCAAACCTTTCGACACGGATCATTTGCGGCCGGATTCGGTAAGGCGTACCCTCAAATCTTTCCTTAAAACTTAGAGTAACGCTTAAATTCTTAAGATAGGAAAGAGTGTTTGAGTATAGCGCATATTTGAATCCAGTAATTCCGTTAATTTACCAAAAACTCATCTTACTCATGTACGAAGGTTGCTCTTAGTGCCAAAGTAGCACTTGCCTGATACTTTCAGTTATCATGGATACATGAAGCTTGAATGAAATGCATGCGAATGATAGCGCTCTTCTTTGAATTATTACAGGCCTATAGAATCGTGCAGTTTTTAACGTGTGAGCTGCATATGAATCGCAATCAAGTGAGCAGTAACTCGTGCAACACACAAAGGTAGATTGCGTCCTTGACCATTACTAAATATCTTTCATCATTAAACTATATAAATCGGAGATAATAGAGGCAAAAGATAGCTTTTACTAGTACCTACGACGCATCACGATAAGGGGGTTGGTGTCACGATATGCATAAGCAGCTGCATGCGACTGGGGAGAGGGCGTGCGGTTCTTACGTCTGTAACACACCGTAGCACGGAACGTCGATGCGCTGTTCACGCTTCTACGGTGGTGTAGTAACTATACCTACTTATACTCAATGACTAACATGGATGTCTACATTTTGTAAATATACAACACACTATATGGACGTATGTGCATACTCATGACCAAGGTTACAACAATACCGATTGCTTTTCTCATACTCGCTTACTATTCTGATGAAGAGCTTTCTATCCTTTATTGCCGCACAACTTAATCACCCAACCAAGCCGGAATCTGCTTACGTGCTCTGTGCATACAAATCGGTCGAACATGCAAGTTCGACTACAAATAACTCGTTTACTATGGCTGTATATACAAGTTGTGATTATTCTTCGCCCAATTTCGGTCGGTAACGTTGACATGTACGAATATGATGTACCAAGCAGCAAAGCCGTATAGTGCTGGGATTTGCACATTGCATTCATGGTACCGATGCTCTATAAAAGCCAGTCTAATGTATCTACAATATAAGGAGTGTGTCGAACCCGATACGCTGGAGCCAGGCTAATTGATAACTACATACAAGATGAGAGTTTCGACTGGGACAGACTGAGCTCATCTACTCGATATTTGTATACGCTATAAGAGTTTTGAGCGGGACAGAGCTTGGTCCTTGGTTATATGTGAATTTGCATCTCATCCTGTATTTGTTCTCCACATCGCTATACAAAACGATGAGCACAATAAGTATAGGTGTGTCATAGCCATAGCACAAGCATCATTCTATAATAAGCTGAGGATAATCAGTACAGACTCGCGAAGATATGAAAAAGAGACTAATCGCGATGCAAGGACATTCAATGGACGCTGGCCCTTCAAATCCAATCACCTTTTTAATGGTATATTATAATCACTGTCATGTTGCCTGACCTGCCCAAATCGTCTTTATCTCTCTTTCATTTCTTTCTCTTTTTTCCCTTCTCTTAATATTCATGACTTTCTCATATCTACTAGCTATTATTCACCACTTTACCGTTTATTTTCTCGTCTAGCTACATCTCGAACAATTCATTCTCAAATCAGAGTCATTTTTCGATTTTCAATATGCTTCTCAGAGACGAGTACAGAACCTCGAATGTGGTACTGGTTATACAGGTCTTATACTAATCAGTTCACAAGTCGATGGGTACGAAATACCCAGAAACATGTTTCGTATATCCCGCTGAAACGTATTTCTAACTTTCTAACTTTCTAACTTACTTCACTCACACTTCATCCATGCTACTTCCGCCACCTCTACCTGATAATGTTTCGGCTTCTTTCGCCGCACGTGGATTTACAGATGTCAAGGTGAATAATGCTACATCAGTTTACGTGGGAGGAGAAGTATACATGTATGAAATTTCACATTCTTGTTCAACATTACCTGTCAGAATCATACAAAGCTCGGGGTGGAATCAGATAAATAATACTCCAATCACCACTGAGTTCATCACCGCCTAATCTCGCTAAAACACCTGAAATACTCAGCTGAATGACCGACGCCGCTGATAGCCGGCGGTGATAGCGGCGCCCATTGAGTCAGCTATTCCTTTTGTTATGCTTATTCTGTCAGACGAATGATTGTGGACATCAAGGTACTTAGAGAGAATTACATACAGTCATGCTACAGTATAATCAACGTGGAACGTACAGCTGCTGGAGAAGCTAAACAGAGAATAGGACAAATCGTGATACAATGATCATAAGCAAGAAAGAGATTGTTGAATCAGATTGGCTTGGCGACATGACCAGTGACAAGATGATTCAGGCACGTAAAAAAACTCTACAACTCGGTTCTGGTGTAGGTGCTGGTTGCTGGAATATCGGTTGTCAATCTAGCTTAGGGCGATAACCTAGGTTGACAGTAAACGTGGACTAGGCTTTCAACAACATATATCAGCAAGCTTAGTCAAGCAGCAAGCAACCTTGAAAAACCTGCGACGGTGCATGCGGAATAAAAAATTTTATCAGTAGAAGCTGATCAAACCCCTGAGTCGATGACGATATTTCCTGATCGAGGTCATCGATTTACCAGCTTGGGATCGAATCTTTACCAAAATTACGGTATCTTGTTATCATTTCCTCGGTTTTGATTTACATGCTTACACTTATTTTCGTTATTCAGCCTCGGCGTAGAAAACCGAGCAAGGTGTCACCATTTTATGAATGCATTCGTCAGATAATTTTGATATTTATATAGATAATCATTCCTATGAGTATTCTTTCCCGTAATAATCTCTCTTGACACAGCTGAATCAAGGACAAAGGGTAGTTCGTTTGATCAGGAATCGCTTCACCATGTCGATTCCTACTTTGGCTCCTCCTATTTCAGTTGACGGTGAACATCAACATCAATATCAAGATGATCACTCATATGGAAACTACCCTTCACAGTCTAACCCTTCATACAACAACGATAACTACAGTGCGGAGATAGGTCACTCAGAACAAAACAATGATGCTCCTTCAAGTCGCTCAAGAACAACCTCAGATGCCGTGGATGACGATGCTACTATGATCCCTCGAGAGGGGTCATCCAGCCAATTAAAGCAGAAGGAGGCCAAGGACAACGATAGCGAATCATCATATTCTTCTCAAGGCGACGATAGTACCAATGAAAAAGGCAAACAAGTGGACTCCAACGAACAGAGAGGATATGATCAAGATGAAAGTGAACGCTCGTCCACTCAAGGATCGGAAGACAAGGATGAATGGAACTACGGATCTCAGCTTAGGGTGAGTAGTTTGTTTCGCTTGAAGAACGAGCTGACGCCTGTCATCTAGGCCGATCAACAACTACTTGAATCAAGAGGTATAACACCCCACCATTCCTTAGCACTTGCGTATGATCATCTTTCCGTTCGAGGTGAAGGTGGTGCAGACGATGTCACATACGCACCTACCGTTGGAGCCATCATTGCACCATGGACAGGTAGAAAATATAAGAAGAAAGCAGCGAAGCTAGCTGCCGCAAGAGTTGAAGCTGAAGAAAAAGGTGGTGCGGATAATGGCGGTGAGAGTGGTCGAGGGGACGATATGAGATGGAAAGAAGGTGATTCAACACCTGGAAAGGGTGAAGAGGGTTTGAGAAAAGGTCAAAGATATCTACTTAAAGATTTCAATGGTGTAGTAAAACCCGGAGAGATGATGTTGGTTGTTGGTAGACCTGGATCAGGTTGTACAACATTCTTAAAAGCTTTGGCAGGTTTACATAATGGTTATGCTGGTATAGATGGTAAAATCTATTATGGCGATATGTCAAGTGATAAAGAAATAAAACCATATAGAGCAGATGTTATTTTCAATTCCGAAGAAGATATTCACGATCCAAATTTATTAGTTGGCAGAACTTTAGATTTCGCTTTAAGAATGAACACACCCTCACCAATGGCTAGATTACCTAAAGATCAAGGTGGCGAACCCATGTCATCCCAAGAATATCAAGATAAAACTAAAAAAGAATTAATGAAGATTTTCGGCCTAGAACATACCCACGACACGAAAGTTGGTGATCAATACGTCAGAGGTGTTTCAGGCGGTGAGAAGAAACGTGTATCAATCGCTGAAGTCCTTACTACCAAAGCATCGGTTCAAATGTGGGATAACGCAACAAGAGGTCTTGATGCCGATACCGCTTTGAAGTTTAACAAAGTTATCAGAACTTTGACTGATATCGAAAGAAACACTAGTGTAGTCAGTTTGTATCAAGCCGGTAATGGTATCTATGATCTTTTCGATAAAGTCACTGTTATTGCCGAAGGAAGAGTCTTATATTACGGTCCAAGATCTGAAGCTAGAAAATACTTTGAGGACCTTGGTTTCGTTCATCCCGATGGTGGTAATACTGCCGATTTCTTAACTTCCGTCACTGCGGTAAGTCAAGGCGTAAAACTATAGACTTTTTGCTGATCCGCCCTTTTAGACCAACGAAAGACAAATCAAAGAAGGGCACAAAGGCAAGGTACCTACTTCACCTGCTGACTTTTCAAAACTGTATCAAGATAGTGAGCTCGCCAAAAAGATGCGTAAAGAATTGGATGATCATCTCGCGGATGAAAAGAAAAGCCATGAAACTCGTGAAACTCAAGATGCATTGCAAAAGGAGAAGCACAAATTAGCACCAAAGAAGAGATCAGAAAAGGTGGATTACATTACTCAAGTTAGAGCAGCTTTAATTCGAGACTACCAAATGAGATGGGGTGACCAATGGACTCTTTGGGCGCGACAAGCTACCACCTTGATTCAAGCTCTTTTAGTCGGTTCTTTATTCTACATGGTCTCTGATACTACCGGTGGTCTTTTCCTTCGAGGTGGTGCTATCTTCTTAACCCTTTTATATCCCTCTTTGATCAGTTTGTCCGAAACAACCGCTGCGTTCTCCGGCCGAGCTGTCCTTGCCAAACACAAAGCTTTCTCGTTGTATCGACCGTCAGCCGTTTTGGTCGCTCAGACTATTGGTGATTTACCCATCTTCGCCATCCAACTTGTCATCTTCACCTTGATCATCTACTTCATGTGTGGTCTCAAGGTGGAACCAGGATTATACTTCATGTTCTTACTATTCACCTATATCACTACATTATGTACCACCGCTTTCTTCAGATTCATTGGTTACTCATTCGGAACTTTCAACAACGCCTCAAAAGTTTCAGGTCTGATGTTCAGTATTTTGGTCACTTATGCCGGTTATATCATTTACGTTCCCTCAATGCACCCTTGGTTCTCTTGGATCCGATGGATCGACCCTGTCTACTATTCCTTCGAAGCTTTGATGACTAGTCAACTCGCTGCAGTAGAATTACAATGTATACCGCCTCAATTAGCGCCATACGGTCAAGGCTATACAGATGGACCAGCAGCTTGTGCCATTGCCGGTGCTCAACCTGGCTCAACAACTTTAGACGGTACAGCTTGGGTCAACACCGCTTTAGACATGTACAAATCACACGTCTGGAGAAATTTCGGTATCGTTGTAGCTTTATGGATCTTCTTCCTTGGTCTTGCCATGATCACTATTGAAAGATTACCTGCAGCAGGATCCAACCAAGCAATCTTACTCTACAAACGAGGTGGTGGAGGTAAATTCATTAGAGCTTCTAATCAAAATGGTAATGCACCTAAAGATGAAGAGCAAGGTAGGGGCGAGATGCAAACTACTGAGAAATCAGGTAACAGATCAGGCGAAAACAAAGATAAACCCGAAGGTGTCGCTGCTGAAAATACGTGAGTTTCAGTCTTGGTCGAAATCAAATAAACTGACTATCGTTTATAGCACATTCACATGGAAGAACCTTACATATACTGTACACAATTCAGGAAAAGATCTCACTTTACTCGATGATGTATTTGGTTATTGCAAAGCAGGTACACTTACCGCTTTAATGGGTTCATCAGGTGCAGGTAAAACAACTTTAATGGATGTTTTAGCCGCTAGAAAAACAGAAGGTGCAATTCATGGTGAAGTTTTGATGAACGGTGAACAATTACCAGTATCTTTCCAAAGAACAACTGGTTATTGTGAACAAGTCGATGTTCATTTACCTCAATCTACCGTTAGAGAAGCTCTAGAATTTTCCGCTTTACTTAGACAACCTAGATCGTTATCTGATAAAGTGAGTAACAAGCATAAGACGTGATGGGTATACTAATTGAATGATCTAGGAAAAACTCGAATACGTCGACGTCATTATTGATCTACTTGAATTACACGACATCGAAGATGCTATCATTGGTACTCCCGGTGCTGGTTTAGGTGTTGAACAGAGAAAAAGATTAACTATTGGTGTTGAACTAGTTTCCAAACCGCAAGTCAATTTCTCCCGTCTAACGAATGTAGCTAATACGTCCCACAGATCCTTGTTATTCCTTGACGAGCCTACTTCCGGTTTAGATGGTCAAAGTTCTTTCCTTATCGTCTCATTTTTGAAAAAATTAGCTGCTGCTGGACAATCTGTATTATGTACAATTCATCAACCTTCTGCTCAACTCTTCGCTCAATTCGATCAACTTTTATTACTCAAAAAGGGAGGCAAAATGGTTTACTTTGGAGCTGTCAAAGATTTGAATGAATATTTCTCCAAAAACCACGTAAAAATACCTAAAGATGTTAATCCAGCAGAAAGAATGATCGATATTGTTTCAGGTGATTTATCAAAAGGTAAAGATTGGAATAAAGTATGGTTAGAATCTGAAGAATGTAAAGCAAGAATGGAAGATTTAGAAAAATTGAAAAAGGATAATAATGGAAAACGAGAACATGCTGAAGATGATAAATATGAATATGCTTCAACAACTGCAACTCAATTAAGATTAGTCACAAAGAGAGCTTCAGTTCAATTATGGCGTGATACTGAATATGTCACAAATAAAGTAGCCCTACATATCGGATCTGCTTTGTTCAATGGTTTCTCGTGAGTAGAACCTTCCACAGGATAGTCAGGTCTCATACTAATTTTGGCGCAACAACAGGTTCTGGATGATTGGTAATAAATATGCCGATTTACAAAACCGTATTTTCACCATTTTCCAATTTATCTTTGTTGCTCGTGAGTGCTCGACTATTGACTTGACGGCAGTATCTGATACTGACTCATATTTCTGCAGCCGGTGTGATTGCTCAAACTCAACCCAAATTCATTGCCAATCGAGATATCTTTGAAGCAAGAGAAAAGAAGGCCAAATTGTACTCTTGGCAAGCATTCTGTTTCGGTGAGATCGTAGCAGAAATCCCATATCTCTTAGTCTGCGCTTTACTATATTTTGCTCCATGGTAAGTAGCGTGAACTTATGGCTGAAGTCTTGCTGATAGTCTACTTCTATAGGTATCCTGTCGTAGGATTTAGTTTCAAACCCAGTATTGCAGGTCCAGTGTACCTCCAAATGACTTTATACGAGTTCTTGTACACTGGTATCGGTCAATTCGTTGCTGCCTACGCTCCAAACGCTGTATTTGCTGCTTTAGTCAATCCCTTACTTATCGGGTGAGCCTAGTATGTCTGTCATTTGAGCTGTTGTGCTTACGCCTCCGCTGCTTCTTAGTGTCCTCGTATCATTCTGTGGTGTTTTAGTACCTTATCCACAAATCACCGCTTTCTGGCGATATTGGAGTAAGTTCAGAACGACACAAATCTGCTCAAAAAAGCTTGCCCTAACCTTTATACCTAATAGTCTACTACCTTAACCCCTTCAACTACTTGATTGGTGGTCTCGTCTCAAGAATCGTTTGGGATGTCGATGTTGAATGTGCTGAACAAGAATTTGGTGTTTTCACCCCACCTCAAGGTCAAACGTGTTCAGCATACATGGCAGAATACTTACAACAAAATCCAGGTTATTTGCAAGATCCAAATTCGACCACACAATGTAAATATTGTCCATATTCAAAAGGTTATGAATACCTTGAAACTTTGAATTTGGGTAAAAAACTGGATGGTTGGAGAGATATTGCTATCACAGCGTAAGTTTAATTTTGGAGGCTGAAACGAAATTTAGGTTGACCCTGTTACATTTTACAGTCTTTTCGTACTTTCCTCTTACGCACTTGTATTCTTACTTCTGTGAGTTCACGTTGATCTATCAGTTTCTCGCAAATATTATAACTAATCTTTTCTCTCTCAGTAAACTCCGATCCAAAGCTTCCAAGAAAGCCAGTTAGATCTGTTAGATACAATACACATATATATATAAATTACCTATAATGCGATAGATTACATAGAATCCTCATGTATCAATTATAACAGAAACTGCATTTAAGCGCGAAACCGGTTTACGTAACAATCATCTGACGGTTGAAATGTTTCACCTTCTTGTTGCGAACGCGCAAGTACAAGCATTGCGAGATGAAATATTCACTTGCAGCCTGCTTCTCTCGCTCCTTTCTTGCACCTTACTTCGGAACTATGTCGTTGATCAGTGTGTCCATGACTGCAGAGTCTTATTAAAGATGGGTTGTTAGTCGACAACCTCGCTTGAATCGGTGACTAACGCGCCGGATTTGACGTCATTTGGATGCTGATTTTGAGGTTTTTTTTGCGAGTGACCACGAATTTCGACTATTCTGATAATTTGTCTTTTGTGAAGGTATCACTCATGACATCTTACTCCATTGCAAGGCGCATTGGATCCCAGCAGCTACTTGACAATTGAGCCAAGTAAACCTCACCACCATGACAGATAGTACAACATCAAGACAAATACCAGGAACTCAACCTTCAGCACCGAAAGTATCTAATCCCTATACGCATTCGAAGTTTGGTACATTATTTTCTAGGCAATTACCAAGTTATACAGGTAACTACCCAGTCGGTGTATTAGATGTTGAATATCCTATAGAGCCACAGACTATCGGCAGTTTCAAACACAAAAAATTGAGAACTACAAGTCAGGCTGGTATAGAAATTGATACTGTTCTATTCAGTTTATTCTATCCTTGTCAACAAGATGTTTCGAACTCCAAAGGAACTGTCTGGTTTCCAAGGTAAGTCATTTTATTGATCAATAAAACACATGCTTAAGTCGCTATTGTAGAGCCTCCCCGACAGTCAATGGATTCTTGAAGATGGCCGGGATTGAAAATTCTCTGATTAGAGCCCTTGCTTGTGAGTTTTTTGGAATAGTCAGATACGACAGAAACATCTGACTAGGGATAATATAGATACTGGCGCACTCTCAGCTGTTCATGGATTGAAATTCCCATCTCACCAACGAGCACCAATATTACCCAATCCTCCAGGTGGAAAATGGCCTCTAATCATATTCTCTCACGGAGTAGGATGTTCCCGTTTAATGTATACGCATATATGTGGTGAATTAGCAAGTAAAGGGTACGTGGTAGCTGCTGTAGAGCATCGAGATGGTACAGGTCCTAGTGCAAAGATAACAAGTGAGGATGGTAAAGAAAGGGATGTGGATTTCCTACGTTGGACAGACTTAGAGTAAGTCAGAGCAGTTTGTACACCTCCACCCCATAATCATGCTCTTATCCTGTTTATACTGATCCATGGTTGTTTAGCTGGCCAGATCGTCCCGAGAGTGATCAGCCGAAAGACGATAACACCTTAAGACATGACCAGCTAAAGATCAGACTAGTTGAAATGGAAAGTGCAATAGAGATAATCAGAAAAATAACTGCAGGTCAATTCGAACATGGGAAAGGTCGTTTGATGGCGAGTAGAACTTTAGATTGGAATCCATGGAAGGGTCAGATAGACGTTGACGAAGGGGAAATATGTTTGGCTGGACATAGTTTCGGTGGAACTGCTGTGGTGAGTAATCATATACTGGCCTGACACAATATATATCAGGGAGAGGGCCAGAATAGTATAGTAAATCCAGAAATAGCTGACACTGCCATAGATTGCAGCAGGAGCGAATCCACATTTCAACCCACATTCGATCATTGCCTTAGACCCCGCTGTAGAAAGATTAGAACCCTGGAACTCAAGTATCCAATGTCCTTTATTGACAGTCAATTCAGAAGAATTCGTACTATCCGAAGACTACAACAGGTTGATTAACGTTTCTAAGACTGTTCAAAATCATAAATATATTTTTAATATTGCAGGCTCAACTCATCCTTCCTTTTCTGATGTTTTCCTAATCACCCCTGGGTTTGGTAAGTCCTTTCCCACTTATATGTCAACCAATGGATGCTGATTCGAGTCGTATATGAATGCGAATGGTCAGTCGGATCAATGACAGGGCTTTCAATACCGCCATATAGTATATTCCCTACCACAGTTGAAATCATAGAAGCTTTTCTGAATAAACGGGATACGCAAGACGACAAAGCTTCGACTTTAGATACCATGGGTACAAGTGTAAAAGGAGTGTTATCGAAACCTATTGGGAGACCTGGACAACTACTCAGGCAGACTCTTTCCCCATAATCACTTGCTAGCTCAACAAATAATCTGATTGTTACTTGATTCAGTGATATCAATTCGTTCACTTTGTTTGGTGTGAAATTTGACAATCACATACATGCATGAAGTTCAACAAGAACAAGGGGTAATTATAGGGTATAGAATAGTGTACATGTACATATAACAATCATCGAGCCAGCTCGAAAGTCAGATATCGCAAGACGTATGGTGGTCGTACTATGAAATGGAATATCAGCGTTAGTCACCATGCGAAATTCAGCGGACATGTCTGCCAAACAACTTACTTACCAAGAAATAACTATATATGTAATTTTTTGCCAAAAACAGCTAAAGTCAAAACTGTTATAGCCCAAACACCAATCATACCTTGATTCATAACAGGCAGTGCTCCAGAAGATTTTGATGATGATGAAGCAGACACTGAACCCGTTTCAGAAGATGGTGTGGAAGAATATGAAGTAGGTAATAAATTTTGATCAACAGTGACAGAAGGTTCTGTAGATAAAGCTCTTAATGCACATGCCATATTACCACCACAAGTACCATTTGAAGCTTTATCATAATTTTCTGATGCAGCCATTTGATCTAAATAACATTGATATGTTTGTATACCAGAAGAAGTTGAATTATTTGAGATTTCTTGATTTTGACTGTCACATAAGTATTTCGCACATGATTCTTGTTCAAAACAACATAAATCTAATTGTGTATTAGTGTTGACTAAAGTGGCGATATCACACATTTTGTTATTGTTTGAGAGGAATGATTGCGTTTGATTGTAAAGAATGCGAATATATGTTCGTATATGTTGTTTTTGTAAAATGAATGTGAGTCTAGTTATCAATCCTGTCAAAGAACGATTGTTTATATATTTTGGGAAGTCTTGGAGAATCGAAATTTAGAATAAAACATGACCGTTAGTATAGCTATATATATATTTATATCCACACCTCTGTATCACATTCCATAATCGCTTGAACATTCCCATTTTTTTACTCATTTCATTCAATTGAGAAGAAAAATTTAAACTTTACTCTACCAAACTTATGCATTTTTTTTAAAGTTACTGGAATGTGGAAAGAAGAGTAGTGTGGTGTAATGCTTTATCCACAACAGGCTTTTCAATGGCGTTGACTGAATCCGGTAAAAGGTTTTTAAGTTGATGTTTCGAGTGAAATTCAATAACTTTTATGCCGCTTTGGGTAATTTCTGATCGACGATCTTCGATTTCAGTCAAACATAGCCGAGATGCAGTAATTTAATGCATAATGCATGTAGAAAGTACTACAGTAGCGCTAGAATGTCTGCATGCATATGATACCAGATCTGCGTATATAACCTAGATGAACAGCGGCGCTCGGTGGCGACTATATAGTTTGCTTTTCCTGGAGCACACCCAATACGTTGGCTGTCTCGTACAGCTTACACCTTGTTGTCTGGCTCATCGAAAAATATGACACTGGATGCCCAAAATGCATTAGTGACTCTGCTCTATTCGCTGAGAAGTTCAGATATAGCCCACTCACGTGCAAGTAACATCATCTCTCATCCACCTTGAAACTTTACCTGTCATACTCAACAATTCAGCTCTATTCTTTCTATTTGCACCCGCTAAAGAATTTCTAATCAGGTGTGTAGCGGCATTTTGATCATTCTCATAGGCCCATGATTCATCTTTAGGTTGGGGTAGTTCTTGTACGGGATACGGTCTTTCAGAAAGGGGTTCTTGTAATGGATATAATTTAGGTAATTCGATCTTAGGGATATCATTATGTTGAGGATGTGATAAATATGATGCTGTTAACAAAACTGATTCTTCTGATGTCAATCTGTCCCATACTAAATCACAATAGTTAAAACATCAGCGCTGTTTCATTGGAAAATTTCAAAATCACTCACGCCCGTCTGTAGCCATGATAACGAACTTCAGTTTTTCGCCATTCTCATGTGTCAACTTTCTGTACGTTACTTCTGGTTTAGCAGTCACATATGGTGGTGTCAAGTTCCATGGTCTGACAGCACGGGGCTTATCCCCTTCTTCTCTAAATGCATCGGCAATGCTAAAGAGGTAGTAAATTAGTGATGATCTCCCACTGCGCTACATGAATGCATTACCCACGCATTCCCTTGAGCCGTGGTCCACTTGTATATCGCATCACCAAATGCTCTAGTTGGCTGTAATCCACCTTGAACCCTACCGCCTTTGATTACCGTATCTCTCTCGGATGCTGGATGTTCTTTTTGCATCCTTGAAGAATTCGAAATCAGAGTGATCAGCATAGAATTCAGTGACATCGACGGAAAGCCAACCTTGAGCTTACCTTTCAACCTCCCTAGGGTTTTCACCCATTTGATCTTCAGTCAACGTATCACACCTCCATTTACCTTCTGCAGTCTGCCAACCCGCTACAGCCCTACAATCTCCTGCTAAAGCTACATATAAATCTTGATTTTCAGAATCAACAAATGTCGTTATTGCACATGCACCCGATGCAGCTGGTTGAGATAATGCTACTAATTTTTTTATTGGTGTTGGATAATCTGATGGATTGGAAGGTTGTTTTAATGTAGGTAAGAGTTTTATTGGCGATTGACATATATGATCGTCTAATTGAGTGTATCTATGTGACAGAAATGGAGCAATGAGCTTTCATCATGATAAATCCATTATGAATGGAGTAAATGAAACTTACGCATTTTGTAAAGTCCTCACCACATTATTGGTGTTCCAAGCAACTTTTGATTGACTGTAAAACCAAGAAGTGGGATTTAACTTTTCTGACCAATATTTCCAGGTATTACCATTCTCTTCTTGAGGTATCAAACCAGCTTGTAACCCAGCCAAAGCAACTGAAATAGTGGGATGTAAAGTCGTTTTCAATAATCTTGAAGTTGCATCACCTGCATGACCATCAATAATTGAAAATAACATTAAATCTTTTTTACCAATTTCAATTTCAGGTTTATTATCACTCATACCATTCTTATCACTTGCGCTAATCTTTCTAGGTATAAGATTTGATGCAAATCTATCTTCACAAGGTTCATTTGAACCTACCCAATTTGTATCCCATCTTATAACTGGATTACCTTTTCTATTCACCTCTTTTGATCCACTTTCATTTTCAGTCAAGATCTTTTCTACTTCCTCTTCTGATCTACGCATAAATTCATATGATTGAACTCCCCTTACAGTTCTAATTTTCAAGTCGAATTTCGATCCATATAATTCATTCAAACTCTTTCCTTTAGTTGGCGAAGCGGTTGTGGAATCGGATGAACCAGTTTCATATTGATATAAAAGAAAAGCTGAAGTCAACACTGCTACAGATAAGAATGCTGTAGTCCTTATACTTGATGAGGATGATGTGCCGCTTTGGGAGGCACTGTAAGGTCGAGAAGCGAATCTGAGAGGTGTTGGTCGGATTATACGAGAGGTGAGGGTAGGGCGACCCAAGGTCGATCGGGGGATATACCGGGAAGTCATGTTGGGGATAATTGGTGAGCGAGCGAAGGTGGATGAGTCGTAGTCTTTAATCAATCAGTATCTGCACCAAGGAGCTCTAGCTCAACAGTGTGCTCTGTGTTATATATAGCTGACGATAATTTGATACGCGAGAACAGGTCAAGCATGGAGTGATCTGTTAAATTAGTAATTTAGGTAACAATTTCCGGTCGACCGAACTGATAACGCAACCGAGAAATTCGAGGTAAAGGTTAACCGCGTCATGCAGTTTCACTATGGGGAAATGTAAACAACAATTTCATCTCCTTCTTTACTTTCTCATAGAACCCCAAAAATAGCTCAGATTGTGCTTGGATTTAGCGAGGGCTAAGTCACCAGGCTCTGATACAAAACTCCTTTGCTTCGAGCGTATCAACGAAACAATCTTGGGGACAGAAATCAACATGGGCATAACAGCATTTTTCTCCTTTACCCAAGGAATGGCAACCTTCACTCAAGTGTTATTGGCTTTACCCATGGCTCTGAATTTGTTAGGTGTGTATGAGAGGTAAGATACATAGAGCTACCAAGCTAACGCACAGCCGATATATAGGTCCACCATCATTCTTACTGCTATCATTGTTATTCACCTTGCATCACTTCTTATATTCTACATTGAGATTAGCTTTTAAGAATACAGTATTTGCACCTATAATATCAATATTATCATTTTTATCACCTTTTATATCAAGTTTTTTGGTTTTATTAACTTTATATTGGTATTTGAATCCACCTTCTGCTACAACTAACTCAAGTATATTACCACCTTTTCAACATTACTTGGTTAACGTTTTACCTTTTGTTTATGCTCAAATCCTAAGATGGGTTAGTCCGTTATTCACTCTATTAGAAGGTATTTCAACTTTATTAGTTGTTCAAGTTCTAGGTAGAGTTGGAAAAGGTTGGGCAGATGAAGAAGAAAAAAATGATGATGGTGGTATAGAATGGAGATCACTCTTCGGTCTCATTTTAGCTGCTTTGGTCTATTGTGCTGGTTTAGCTGGTATCATAAAGGTGTGTGATATATCATCGACATAAATTAGCTTCACTTTGGTTTACAACAGTTAGTCTCGTCCCACTAATCAATTGTTTAACTCTAAGGCTTTCCCGCTGTCACCTGAAAATTCGTTCCCTGCCTTCTTACTTGGTTGTGCGTTAACAGCTGTACTATTTTTATCCTTGATTGGGTTTACGTTGCGAAGGACAAACGTATTGGAGACTAGTTTGGTTTTTGTTTATGTTGTTGTAAGTTCAGCTCGACACTATCTTTGATTTGTATTCCGCTCATCGGTTCTCGCATAGTATTCTGCCTGGTTATCCGGAGTTGAGGCAGCTATGGAGTAAGTTTGGATAATCGTATGAGCATACTTTGGCATTAAGCTGACGTTATGCCCTCTTTAGGCCAAGATCATATGGTACAGGATGGTTACCTTCACCTTCATCACCTTTACGACAATCTGCATCATTACCAAAAGCTCTAGATTCAACGTCGATATCATCTTTATTCTCTTATGCTGTACATTCAGTAGTCCCTTCATTCGTATCTGTTTCACGTACTTTACCACCTCATCTATTACTATCATTAATATATAGAGTAGCAATCTTGCATATGGCAGCTAGAATAGTACCTGTAATAAGAAAATCTAGTTTAGGGTGGGATGATGGAATGTCAAATGATGGCTCATCAGATCAAAATACATCTCAAGGTGAAGGTTTTTGGGATGGTAAAAGTTTGAATGAAGAACCTCCTGTAAGTATATCCCGTCTTTAGACAATGTGAACCCAATTGGATTGCAACTGATACTCTTTCATGTCACTAGAATATGAGAATAACAACCGTAGTTCTTAGTTACAGAAGAGCTATCTTAATAGCTGTGTATACGCACTTATTACGTGAGTTGACTCAATTTACATCGAGTGAGTCTCGCAGTAAATCTGACACTGCTCACATCAGTGCTCGATGGAGGATCCCAAACATGGTGGAGATGGATAAATATAGCTTTGTTCCTCTCAGTGTGGAGTTTGGAGTTATTGTTGGATGCAGAGGGGGAAGACACCGAAAGCGTGACTAGATGGAAAGTCGATTGATCATGAAAATTTGGGTTTAATGATAGCTAAGCGAGATATCGATACGGTGATGACAATAATGCATAGTATGAATATGTAAAAAATAACAACATGTTAAGTGTAGGGAATAATTTCACTTATAATTATACCCAATCTATGATTATAACTAATCCACGATAGATTTGAAATCAAGCAGCTACTATGACGGTGGTCGCTTGCTGATTTCTCCCTCACTTTCATCCTCGCTCTGCTTTTTCGCATTCAATTTATCATCCCTTTTCCTCTGCTTTGCTCTTTCTTTAGCATCAGATTTGTTCTTCCTTTTCCTATTCAATCTTTCTTTCCTCAGTTTTTCCTTTTCCTCATGTGCATCACATCCTATTCCGACTAAACCATTTTTTTGAAATTCATCTTTAGCTTCATCTTCTGTTAAACCATTTTCGATCGCTCTTGTTATTCTACAATGTATTATACATGCTCTAGTTGGACATCTTGTTGCTGCTACTCCTGTACAAGTTTCATCTATACATCTTTCATTATTTTTAATTTCATGTCTTGCTGATCTTGAAAATAACACTGTTCCTGCTATAGATGATGCTGGTGCTATTGGATTTGAAGGTGTTTCATTTATTGCCAACCCAGAAGAAGAAGGTGAACTTGGTCGCGTGACAAATTCTTCTGTACCTCCAATTTCAGTCGATACCGGTTTAGCACGTATTTGTGGTTGTGCACAGAATAGAGGTAGAGGCCTATATCCTGTATTAGGATCTATAGGTGCGGGTTTGAAAGAAAGTCCAGCTTCTTTCATCACAGGCTAAAGGACAAGAGTTATACATCAGCATCGAAGATTGAGGTTACCTTGTTGAGACATCGCACAATATCACTTATTATGAGAGTCCGTAAGACTCACCTCACAAACATCTTCAATCTCCTTAATTAGTGCCCTCAACTCAACCATCCCCTCCTTCACCGGCGTTTGCGCGATTTTGACCCTAAATTCTTCGTTGGTATCTAGTACAGGCTTCAACAACCTGAACATGTGAGCTTTCACAGCTGAGGACGAAGTTGGTGATTTTAACGCTTCAACTATATCTAAATATCTATTTGCTAGGACTGTCATAGGTGGGTGGAAATGTGGATGAGTAGGCGGTAAAAATATAGCTGGATTCGATAAGTTTCCCTGATCATGGTCGTCCAACATTAGTATCAGGCAGTTCATAGTAGAAAGTTTTACTCACCTCAGCAGTCATTACACCATCACAACCAGTAACTTCTAGACACCTTTCTACATCTTCATAATATAGGATATTACCATTTGCGAAAACAGGTACACTAACAGATTCTTTTACTTTTTTAATCATTTCCCAATCTGCTAGACCTGTGAATTGACCTTTCATTTCTCTTGTTCTACCATGACAAGTCATTATTTGTGCACCAGCAGCTTCAATCATTTTTGCATACGCTATGGTTTTTTCAACTGAAGGGAAAATTCGAAATTTCGCTGTAACAGGGACTTTCAAATTCATGTGTAACGTGTTGACTAGAAACACACAACAGGGTTGATCAGCCACTACCCTCTTGTTCTAAGGCGAGGACGAAACTCACTTAATTTATAAACCAGATCCCATTCGTCCTGTAAGAAGGAACCGTAATGACCTCTTCGAGCTATACCTTGTGGACAACCACTAGTATAACACGGTAAGTTGAGGATTAGAGTACAAAATTGTAGAACTTGCGGCTCACAAATTGATATCGACGGCATCTACTCTATGTTCTAACTTCTTCGCAGCAGCAAGCAATATTTCTGGGTCGTTTGCACAGAACTGTTGACATATACATATAAGCCTTCAATTCATTCCATTTTTATTGCAATTGTCATAAACATTAAACTCACCTGTGCAATGACAGGTCGATCACCACCTTCAATTCCAGCTACAGTACCTTCTCCACCTTCTTCATCATATGTCAAGTTGAATTGCCCATCACCCCTTTTATCATTACCAGGTTTTGCTTCCAAAAATACTTTAGCATGTATCATTGGTGTATAAGATACATGTGTACCACCAGGATAACGAATGATGGATTTTCCTGTTGGAGTGCTTATTGTCGTACTGGGTCCTGCCATTGATGGTGGTAAAGGGGATTTTGAAAGTAATCGCCATGCCTATGGTGCCATCGAAATTAGCTTTTTGAGTGAGACTGAGGTTTTCAACGCTGACACCCAGCTCTTCTCTATATGAATGCAATAAAATCAGAGCTTTAGAAACTTACCAATTCACTTTGATCTACCATAGGGGCAACAACATATTTAGGACTACCTATGGATTTATAAAATTCATATCCACCTAGTTTGTTATGTACAGGTACATTATCTTGATTTATCGTATATTGATGGAAAACTTCCTCTTGAGCTGCTGAAGTAGACGCTGAAGATGAGCCTTGAGTCATAGGTTCAATGGTCATTTTGGGAGATATCGCGAGTTTCGAAGTGAACGATTTGACAAAAGAAGGAAAGGCGCTGAAAGCGCGATTGAGAGAAGACGTGGTGGCGAGGATAGAAAGGTAAAGAGTCCTTGTACTGCAATTCCTAAAAGTTGGCGAAGAAAGTGAGAGCTCTGGATTTAAGTATATGTAAATTGAAGATGATCGTGTGCTACTTATCACTGATCGTTAGTAAGGCCTTTCTCGTAGTTTAGATTAAATCTTTGTCTCAACGAAATATTTGTCAACAAATCTGAGGTTATATTCTTGATCAAGACCGACTTTTCGAAGCCGAAAAAGGTACATATCACGTGATGGAAAATGTAGCTTAATTTAAGTATCTACGGTACGGTACTCTTCTTCGTGAAAGAAATAGATATATGGCTATGTTTTGTAATAATAATGTTGAATGATTAACGACCAACCTCTGATATGCTGATATCTGACAAACGAGTATGAGCAGTTTTTGCAGTATTTGATCAGGGGTATTCTACCGATTGGTCATTAAGCGTATATTCATCATTATTATGATAGGAAATTCGAGATATAAAGTAGATAGCATGTAACAGGAGTTTAAGGTACAAACAAAATGACAGCAGCTAGGATATGGTAAAAGAGCATGACATGTGTACAGGTAGGCGCAAGTGATTGTAATGCAGGTAAAGTGTTCCGGAAAGAGTTAAGCATGAAATCAAAAAGTCTAAAGCGGGAAAACAAGAACAGTAGCGGTAAAACGAACTATCAGACAACAACAGCCATCCATAAAGACAAGGCCTCTTCAAGGTTCTTCGAAGGTACCATTTTAGTCAGATAAGCTAAAGCAGCTAGGTCCCTTCTACACATCGGACATGAAGATGTGTTGGGTGTAGTCAACCATGTCTATCGACAGCGACAAGTTGTCAGTCCGTATTCCGCTATTTACAAATGTCAAAGAGGGCCGAGCCAACTTACATCTAAACAGCCTTTATGGTACATGTGTTTACATGGTGTTATAGTGATTTCACTTTCAGCTTCATACTAAAAGTTGAACCAAAAAAGAATCAGTCGTCTCCTATGCTGACAATCGATCAACCCAAATGCTACTCACATCATCATGGCATACAGAACAATACTCATCTTTTTCTAAACCTTCTACCGTCTTTACATTATCCGCAGAAGTGAATTGGTCATATTGAATCGTATGTAAAGTTGATTCTGCAGCTTTCTTTCTCGGTATAGCAGGTAACCTTGAAATACCTTTGATAACCATTTGAACAATTTTAATCTTCTCACTTTCATCCATTTCATCTGTAATCTTTATACTTGTAATTGGTGTTGTAGGATAACTTTGATATCTTCTAATGTTATTTAAAAATGTGAATGCACTGAAGGGTGAATCTGCTGTTATATCCATTATACCTTCTAATCCTTCATTATTTCTAAAGGTCATTATACTACCATCTCCTCCAGAAGAAGCAGAGCGTATGGTTCCGTTATTATGTGAACGTAATCTTTCTAAGAATAATAATTCAGCTTCTTCACCACCTAATAAAGGTCTATTTCTACCTCTACTAGCTATCAAAGCGGCTAGTTCATCGATAGGACTTGATGTGGCTGATCTATCCCTCATCATTTCAGCATACGGTTCTCGACGTTCAGACCACCAAGGTGATGTTGAATCTCTAGTATCTCGTTGTTGAGTATCTCTTGATCGGTCTATCTCGCCGAAAAGGCCATTGGCACCAGATCGCCCAATTCTAGCACTATTACCAGGAGTGCTAGAAGCTGTATCAGGTAGCTGGGTATCTTCCCAATCAGGTCCTAAATGATCTCTTAATCTTCTAGTAACGGATGTAGCTCTAGGTCTAGACTGACTCAATCTTCTACCGACGACTTCATTGATATCTCGATTCAAAGCACCCAAATCATTTGTTTCTTCTGAAGGGCGATGTTCCTCCCTAGCTCTACTAGACTCTCTTTCACCTTCGTCGAATGACATCCATCTTCTTACGCCGGGTCTAGTCAAATTGGGATATCGCATATCACCATTTGGCGGTTCTGCACCAGAATAGTCTATTGGGAAAGCATGAGAGCTAGATCTTGGAGTTGATCTATCACCAAAAGGTCCAGCCGACGAATTAGGTTGATTGTAAGATGTTGATCTCTCTACATGGCTTTGGTTTATATCCTCTGATCCATCCCTTAATGGGAAATCAGTCCGATTATGAACCGGCAAATTGCTCCAAGCTGCCGTGGAAGGTGCTGTACGCATATCGTCGAGCATATTGAGTCTAGCTTGTAGATATCTTGCGCGAGAGTTTTCACGTTGAATGGCTTGTCGATCATCAAAGCTGGATGAGTTTTCGGTGGATCTAGAGAACGCTTGAGAAGGTCTAGTCGTACTGGTGAATGTAGCACCATGTGGATGGGTATCTGATGTTTCCCATCCGAACGATGTAATAGGGCTGGGGCGGGGCGGAGGAACAGTAAATGCGGATGTTGTTGATACAGAAGCTGATTCCAACCAAGATGGTCTAACGGAAGATCTAGTAAAAGACGATGATCGTGATCCATCTTCGGCAGAATAGGACGATGGTCTTGACCTGGAGGCGATATCGTAAGGTCTTGCGGCGTTATGTCTATTTCTAAAGCCTTCCCATTGATGACTAGGCACAAGCATAGGTGGTGTAGGCGGACTACGTTGTGCTCTACCTCGAGCTCGTTCCAATCTGGCTTCGATGGTTCCTAAGCGTCGTTCGATTGAGGATGGGGAGACGGCAGCAGTGTTGGTAGCCGGTGATGGCAAAGTACGAATATCATTCGATAAAGGGGGTGAAACGGGACTTCGTAGTCTTGAAGGCGAGATTCTAGAGGATCCGGTGGACATCTGCGAATGGGAAACCGAGGGATGTGAAGAATAAGCTTCTCCCCAATTACCATTCAGGTATCCACCGGCGGTAGCTGGGTGATATGGGTTGGGTGTGGGAGCGGGTTGATGATATGTTGATTGATGATACGGTTGTTCGTAGCGGAAAGATCGAAAATCTTGACCAGATTCATCGTTGTGACTACCACCAGGCAAAGGTCCTAATTCGTTGAGGAAAGGCTCACCATTGCCTTCTTGTTCATCGGACATCAAACCAATTGATCCTCTTAACGAAGAAGGGCCAGAATGAGTGGAGGTTTCTCTAGAAGTCGAAGGGGCAGGGTGTGACCATCTAGACCCAAAGACAGCTGTACGTTGGTCAAGTAAAGGTTGGATATAAGGTGGGACTTGTGAAGGAATAGATGATGTAGAGGGATTACCGATATCACGCAGTAATCTTGTTAAAGAGCCTCTAGGTGCGGAAGTTCCAAGAGTCCCTTCACTTTCATGCTGGTCTACAGCATCAGGTGATGCGATTTGATGCCCGATTTCGTCTTCTTCCTCATTATCCATATCCACATCTTGTGATCCCACCTCCACGGGAGTAATTTCCCTACTTAAATCTCTGCTGCCTGAAGCTTCGCTCAGACCGCTAGATCGGGGAAACGGTTTTCCCTGTACAAAAATATGCTGATCTTCCTCTGCGGTGGTATTGGCTAAAGTAGGACTGGTTGGACTGGCGATTCGAGGCATGGCTGTAGAGGTAGACGCGGAGGTAGTGGCTGGAGTTCTGATTGAGTAAGGAGTAGGTAAAGATGAAGTGGCTGTAAGAGGTGGAGGGGATGGTCTGAGCGAATCTGAAATATCAGACATGATTGTTTCCTGAGATCCTAGGGAGTATGATTGTGGTTCAGTTATAGGATGAACAGCTGCGATGGGTATAGGTTGGGCTAATTGGCGTGTACCAGGAATATGACTTGGTAAAAATTCTGGATCTTCCATATAGTTGGCTGGAGGATCATCGTTGAATATCATTAAATGAGGAGGAGGCATGATGAGATGTGGTGGACGTTGCAGAGTGTATTACAAGGGACAATGGTTAAAACCTAAAATAGATAAGCAGGTCGATTTCGTATTAGCCTTTGACCTTATATATACATGATGAGAATCGATATCCAATTTGGTCCCCATTGCCATCACCGCCATCGTCATCAATCGACTCACCTGTATCTTTCAATTCGGTAAAAGGGGATCGTGATGAACCGGTAACACGCACCGCCGCGAATGCAAGTGGCAAAGAGAAGCACCTTTCTTGTTGATTGAACCGCAATTATCTACTCATAGTCAATCTATCTCCTTTATACTTTAATGTCTATTAAGATCTCCTTGTAACAGTTGAAAAGTGATTGATAAGATATTGAAATGATGGGAAAAGGGAAAGAAGAATGAGGCAATTTACTTCGGCGATGATGAATGTCAAAAGGTACGGATTTGACCGAAGGCGATCAAAAGTTGCAATCAAGCTAAGTACTCACCTTTAGTTAGACGAATGTTGTATTGAAGAACGACAAAGTGAAAAGATATAGATGTAGATGTAGATGTAGATGTAGAAATGATATATGCGGGTCAAAGAGTGATTGTAAAAATGAAAGGTGTGATCGAGCGCGGGACTAACAGATTTTATTATGTATAGGAAGGAGGTTTTGATCTTGATGATTGATAATTGAGTAATGAGCTGCGAAGTCCCCGATTCGGTACAAATTACTATAACCTACTTTTGATGATTACGGAAAGTGATATAATATTTCTTAATTTTCGATTCCAGTGAAACCCCTTTTATTTCCTGAATTCTCGGCTGGGAAATGATTAAAACGGCCGAGGTAGGTTTTGAAGATTGTACGAGTACGAGGCTTGTATAGATCAGAAAATATTCATCTTTAGAGAATAAAGATAGCAAAGAGAAAGAAAAGCAGCAAAGTATGAAAACGATGCGTGGACAAGTCATCGCGCAGCTCAAAATTGGATGTAAAGGAGGGAAAAACGCCCTTTCGATGCGGGCCGATGCGCATTGTTCAAAGTAACAATTCATCCCTGCCTGTCTCAAAGCTGGTCCTTCCGTTTTGATAAAGACACTATAGCTATATATGCATGTATCTAAATTTTGATAATATAGAATGTGAATCCCAAATCTACAACAATTCAATAAGGAAGCGATACAGGGTGTTTTATAAGTTTATGCGATATCGAAGCGCTATACCATCTATGTTCTCGATCTATCCGTCTATCTTTCCACTGTTGCTTTACAATTCAGCTCCAATCCGAATGCTCGGTGTTACATAGCTGGAAAGAGTCGGTCATACTGCGTTTCCAATGATAATTTAGCAGTCATACACAGATATACGGCGCTGCTGCGAGATACTCACCTTGATCCAATTATCCATGGTGGAAGCTTCACCAGCAACTTGTCTAGCTTCAACCCATACCCAGAGCTAGTAAAGTGATTATTACATTAGTCCATTATACCTAGAGAAGAGAACCGGCATGACTGGACTTACTTTGATCATAGCTAATAGGTTGCCTTTGGGTGTAGCATTTAGTGCTTCTTTAGTACCCATTTGTCTACCTAATTGTCTTAAAATTGGTAAAGCAGATTTGAACAAATCCATATCTGGATCCAATTGTCTACCTATACCTTCTAATAACAGAATTGACAAAACAGTATTTATAAAATCACCTTCTAATTTTACATGATGTGTTCTAACAGCATTTAAAACATCGTTCAGGATATCTGAGATTTTGATTTTTGCTAAAGAGAAAGTTTTTGATTTTACAGATAAAACTATATGCTGCATTTTCAATGCAAAAGTTTCTTCATCTAAAACATGTTCAGGTTGTTTACATCTTTCAACCATTAGTTTACCTGCTTTATAACCATCAAATTCAGCTACACTTTGAAATAAATCTAAAAAGTTTCTCCTATTTGTCGAATCTAAACTGGTGACCAATCCAGCATCAATAAAAATTAATTGTGGTTCATATCCTTCTTTATATAATTCTTCTAATTTCTCATGCCATTTATCGTGATCATGCGCTATTGATGCTAAAGAGTCGACTAATTCTTGATTGGAAACATTAGCTGAAGGTGGTGTATTAGATGGTGGCGTCTGAGGTTTATGACTGAATCTGTTCAATAAAGGTCCAAGGTAATCTGTAGTAGTGGGTTTGTAAAATCGAACCATGATATTTCCGCTGGAGCACATGTAAGCTTCTGGATACACTGTAAATAAAATTGATCAGCTAACTCACGGATGCAAATCACCATGCGTCCAATTATCAAGTAAAAGCATTTCCTAGAGACAGTATATCAGGTTAGTCAGATACAGTCTGTCAAAAAAGATTTTACACTTACCAAGAAAGCGTCTAAACCGATACCAGCTATTTTATCATCGTAATCACCACCACCATTTGTCAAAAACCATTTTAGTGGTAGGGCATTTTCAAATTCTTCAATCAAGACATCTTGAGTTTCTTGTCTTTCTTTACCTTGATCATCTTTACCTAATTTAATGGGTGAAGGGAATGTAACTCTTCTGCCTCTTTTCTGGAAATTTACCTCAAATTTCTCAAGGTTTGAAGCCTCAACTCTTAGATCTAATTGTGAATTCATCATTTCGCCAAAAACTTCGACTTCTTCAGGTAAACTTAACCATTCCATTCCAGGGAATGCATTGAAGATATTGGCAAAAACTGACATAATAGCTATATCTCTTCGAATCGTTTTACGTGCTCTTGGATGTAACACTTTTATAGCAACTGATCTATTCAAAGTTGTATCCAAATGAGATTGATCTTTAGAAGTTGTAGCTGCTCCTCCAGTAAATACAGAAGGTTTCAATTTAGCTTTGTACACCTATGAGGAAATCTGAATCAGTATGCATTATCTAATATATCCATTTACATCTTACTTACCTGAGCAATAGCACCACACCCTATAGGTTCTTCACCAAATTCTTCAAAGATATCATCAAAGTTCAATCCAAAAGCCTTTTCCATTACCTTTTTAGTATGTTTCAATGAATGAGGTTTACCATTGGAATGTAATTTTGACATTTTTTCACATAAATCTGAAGGGAATAGATCTGCTCTTGAAGCAGCCCATTGACCCAATTTAATAAATGATGGTCCAGCTCTTTCCATTTGTTTAACTAAAAATGAATACCACCAAATTGCACCCCAATTTTCTTCTTCTTCTGTTAATGGTTTACCTGATCTTCTACGTCTTCTACTTTCTGGTTTACCTACTAATAACATTGGTGTAGTCAATATGACTGGTCCAAACAGTAATGCCAAGTGAAAGAATCGGAATAAAGTAGCAAGTGGTTCGATGATATATAATTGTATAATTCCGACATGTTCTAAAGGTGGTTCAGCAGGCGATAAAGCGACGATACTCTCTTCAGGTATGGTGTCTTGTTTCTCCGCAACAGGTGGAAGGTTCATTTCCACTTCCGAGTCATTCTGCACAGGTCGCCGGGAGAAATATACCACTGCACCGATTCCGACTCCTGCCATAACGAACAATCGAAGCGGTTTAGGATCAGAAGTATCACTAGAGCCGCTTGAGGCCTGTCCTGAAGATCCACCATCGCTACCGAAAGACTCCCTAGTGGAATTTACAGTACCTCCTACTCTGCCTGTACCAATGACAGCTGATACTGGAGCAGCAATGGTACCGAAAGATCTTCTAGTGGCGGTTTTGAGTGCATTCCAACCCTCATTATCGAAAATGAATGGTGGTAAGCCGGAGGTGGATGATTTATTGGCTGGTATTCTAGCTGCATCCTCTGCCCTTCGTTTGATCTCGTTCCAAACGTGATTTTTTAACATTTCGCCTCTGATCTTGCTTAATTCACCTTCAAGAGTATAGAGATGCCTTCGAGCGGGAGACGGTGCTTGAGCGTTCATCCTTCTCACTAAATCATTGATCTGCTTGATGTTCTCCTGATGGAACTTGAATTCACGCGCTTCCCAAGCATCATCTTGAGATGGAATGGAATGTAAAGGCGGTAACGGTGATAGAGCATTGGTCGATATAACATTTCGGACCAGATGTGTGGTATACGTTGTGAGTAGAGTAGAGCGGAATGCGTTGAGTGTCGCATCAAGTGAATGCTGAAGTTCAATCCAGGGAGGAAGAGCTCCTTGACGCTTGACAATCCGATTCATGAGCAGTTCTCCTGTTTCTAAATGTGGATTACTAGCTTCCGGATCTCGAGGTATAGGTTTCCCTTTCCCATTAGTAACTTTGAAAAAGCCAGCCTCTTTTGCTCTTTGTATTCGGTCTTCTACTAAACCTCCCCAAGCTCTCATACCACTCGCGCTACCTTTTTGAGCACCTAAAACACTTGAACCTTTAATTTGTCTATTACCTTTAAATACCTGTTCACCATTTTCGTTTGTTTCTGTATCCACCTCTAAATCTAAATCTTCTTCACCTAAATCAACGAGTAAAGGTTTACCATCTTGACTCGTTAAACCTAATTTGTAATCTAAAGCACCTTCTCTAGCATTATCTAATCGTCTTATTGTTCTCGAAGATTTTCTTGCTTCTTTTATCCTTGATCTAGTTTTACCGTCTGCACCTACAGGTAATTGTAATTCTAGTAGATTCGTTAGCGAATCACCATCTTTTCTTGATTTTATAAAGGTACCATATTTGATTTGTGGTACTGTATTATTCAACTTCATTTCTCCTGTATATGTTGAATGCCATGGTCTATGTAAATGTGGTGGTATTGTTGTTTTATGAGGATTGATTTCTTCTTCTTCTTCCCCTTCCTGTCTAACAGTTTCATCCTTAGCATTGTATTTATTCTTTGTAGCGAATATTGGATTACCCAATCTTGGATTCAGATCTAAACCTTTAACTATATTCTTGATTTTCTCGTCGGATGCATTATGTTTTATTCCACCTGATTCTCTTAATGGTTTACCTTTGACATCCATAATCATTCTTAATACCGCATCATGTGTAGATTCTTCACCTGTCCAAATTTCACCTTGATTATGTATCAAATGATCTCTAGATGGCGATGCAGTGGGAGTAGATACATACTCTTCTTCCAATGCTTCTGCTAGAAGCTTGGCTGAACCTGTTAAAGGTTTGCTTCTCGGTATATGTGATGGTGCTGCATTTTCAGACCGATCGGTTGATGTTGAGGAATTGTGTTGAAATCGAGCTATACATGGTGCTCGTCGACCGGCCAACGAGGCAACTCGTCGATGCGTTGTTGAGAGCATTTTGCTATGCTCTCGAGATGTAAAGACCACAGTGAAGGGCTAAGAATACAAAAAATTGATATACACGGATTGTCACAACGGCGAGTACAGCAGATAAGTTATAGTAAGAATCGGAAGATTCACTAAATATAGTTACCATACATCATGATGATCATCGTTCGGCATACGGCACTAAATATTTCGGACGCGGTTCCATGACGTCGGTTACACACCTTTGCTAGTGCTTGTTACCAGAGTACCAGAGTGGCAAATAAATACGGTAGTTCACCATATGCATCTTACATCATCCGTCCACCTATGCTCTAGGTATGCTTCATTCCGCATTGTAAGGTAGCTGCAAGCAAGTGATCTGCGGAACAGCTTACAATGTAAGCATATCGCGAAGAGCCCAGTCTGTAGTGCCCCTCATCATGTGACTTGATCAGCAATGCTGGAGTTTTCAGTCTTCCCTTTCAAGTCCGACGTAAATAAAGAAAATAGATGCGAGCATCTAGTACACATACATACAGCCAAAAAGTACATTATATCATCTAAAAAGCGCAGAAATCTTCAACCTTAATAAGCAGTATCAACACGTCAACACCCTTCACTTGCTAAACTCCATATCAAATTCGCTGTATATACTTTTGATCTTGTATTATCTATCGATACTGAATGTACATCATTCTTTTTGTCGTTTCCTGTGAATGTGCGATAAGGTCAGCCAGAAGGGTTTCAAGATGCAGTCAATCGGCCTAAGGCTGACTAAAAGACATACTGATCAATATTTTGTTTGGACCCTTATTATCTTTCGGAGTGACCAGCTTAAATCCAGCATCAGAAAGCATCTTTAGACGTATTCTAAAAGAGGTCAAACAATAGTGTTGAGCATATTTCGATTACAACTTGCAACTTTTAGGCAAATTCCTCAAGCAGTCAAGATGGGTGAAGCAGAGGAAGAGAGAGCATATCACTAACACTTTGCCATTAATCCAATCATCGTCGTTGCTGTTACCATCCTGATCAACTTGATATTTATCAATTTCTTCTTTTTCCAATTTCAATTTACTCAATTCAATTTCTTTTTTTGAAATAGAAGATTGTTCTTCGTTTAATTGTTTCCCAATAGTGTATTGTTGTTGTTCTAGTGATCGTACTTGTGATTCATGTTCTAATGCTGAGGGGTGTGAAGGAGGTCTTTGAGCTGCTGTTGTAGCTTGTGTCAGTTGCCGTGAAAGCTCTACAAAAACATAAATATACTCCTCGTTAGTTAGATCACCATGCTGAAGAAAGATACAGCTCTTCTACGTATACATCCCGCGAAATCATACTAAACTCACGTCTCAATTCTTCCTGTATCTTATCCTGAATAGCTGCCCTCTCTTGATCTTTAGCGATTACAGCTTCTTCAGCAGCAGCTAAATCACCTAATTCATCGTCTGGGGATAAAGTGGGTCCAACTTCTCGCACGATTTGTCTGATTTATTCATCAGCTTATCTTTGCAAGCTGGATGGCATTCGGCTTACGCTATTGATCTCCAAATGGATTCAGATAAATCCTGCGATTCATTGTGTTCGTTGAAGGTGCGCTCGGGAGAATCCAATTCTCGATATTGGGTTGATGTCATTAATTCTTCTGCCATGCTTGATGTATCTTCGTAACAGATGTAATGATTAGATGTTCACTGAAGTTGCTGAAATCGTTTCTTCACTTTGTCCAACGTCTTACAGGCTCAAAAAGAGATATCGGGATAACATGGTGTCAAGTTGGTTTGTTGACATGAATTCCCATCAACAACATTTCAGAAACCTCAAAACGCGTCGGGCAACGTGATCCGGCCGTCGCCGCTTATAATCAGGAGTGTCAAGCCTATTTATGTGGCAAATCCCACACCCCTAAATCATAGCAGTGCGCCTATCTTAGGTCTTTCAGCTTTCAGGGTGACGACATAAGATCCCAATGATGGGATGATGATGTACAGAGTATCAAGGTATCAAGAACAACATCTGAAGCCAAGACAGAATTCACTCACTATACAAACTTTTTGATACGTCCACTCTTCCTCCCCTAAAATTAGTGGTCATTCTTGATATTAGTTAAATACATCATTTCACCTTACTTGCCACCATTAAAGTCGTACTAGCTATACATATTCCCATACTTGAAGTTTCCACACATATACTACTCAACTCAACATGGCAGCTCCAGCACCTGGAACCGCACCAAAACGACATACTAGGAATCGTTTGGGAGAAAGAAGAGCCGCTAGAGATCCAAGTAGTTCAAGAGATGCAAGTGAAGAAGGTATGTGGTAGTTATATTGTTTGTGGATGTGATTAATGCTGACTGGTGATATTCAACCATCTCGCTCATCATAATTGGTATTTTTAACTGGAACTCTAGACAACGATAATATTGAAAACGAATTTTCCGACGTTGGATCGATAATGTCAACTCATGCTGATACAATCTCATCAACATCAACAGCTGATTCACCCAGAATAAATCAATCTTCATCATCTTCATCACCTTTACATATTGCTGCATCAGGTATAACCAATTCAACAACGAATCAACCATTAACGAAAAGAGCATTACATCAAAAGAGAGTAGACGAATTAAGTGAACAAGGTAGTATGAGTGAAGGTCTTGATTCTCCAACGTAAGTGAATTTATACACACGTTTGCTTGAATGATTTGACAAGAAAATAAGAAAACAATGTCAAAGGACCCCTTTCATCGCACGTTCTCAATTGTCATTGTAACATTGTCCGTGCGCTGATTTTGATATAAATTAGATACGATGGAGATATTGAGAGTTCTTCAACTATTGGTGGCACACCCGTTCATTCATCAATTTTACGTCACCACATGAAAAGTCAAAGCCATAATCAAGGTCAAGGAGGTTTGGGATTGCACGAAGATACACCTTGGGCAACCAGTACAGGTATAACGAGTAGTTCACCATATGGTACAAACAGATTACCTACACCAAAAGCATCCATAGCTAATTTAAGCTTGTCTGATTCACCACCCTCATCTACACCTCAACTACCTAATACTGCGACATATATCAAGCCAACTGATGTACCCGTTGCACCATCAAAAGCATTGGCTGAACCAAAAAGATCACAAACTTTGCCATTATCAAACAAACCTTCAATGTCATCTTTAGGTCCACCAAAAATGTATACAAGACCAATTGAATTATCAGAGGAGAATATAAAATCTTTTGTTGAAAGAGCTATACATGGTAGAGGTTCTGAAGATGGTGTGGAAAGATGGTGGAAAACTAATCCTCCACCTGAAGGTAAAGTCGTAAGAGTATATGCCGATGGTGTTTATGATTTATTCCACTTTGGGTAAGCCAATCACTTCACGATCAACTCCTTGGAGTTTAGCTGATTCTTCAAGTTTAGTCACGCATTACAATTACGTCAAGCTAAATTATCATTCCCAAAAGTACAATTATTAGTTGGTGTCTGTTCGGACGATTTATGCGCAGATCATAAATCAAGACCTGCAATGACACATGCAGAAAGATGTGAAGCTGTTAGACATTGTAGATGGGTTGATGAGATTTTACCTGATGCACCATGGGTGGTTGATCAAAATTGGTTAGATAAGTATGATATTGATTATATTGCACATGATGAGGAAGTTTATCCAAGTAAAGATCATGAAGATGTTTATGCTTTTGCAAAGAAGAATGGTGAGTTGCGCGTGCTAATCTTGGCAATATATATCACTTGAAGAGTTGATATTGAATGCTGAAACATTGCTTTCTTCACTATAGGTCGATTCGTACCAACAAGAAGAACGCCAGCCATATCAACCTCAGATTTACTAGAAAGAATTGTAAGAGGATATAGAGATGGTTTCTTTGATAAAAAATTGGAGAAAAATGGTCATCCTGAATTATTAGCTGCTGATGTAGATTGGGATTCAAGTGCTTCACTTGAAAAGAGAGAAAGAAGAAAAGAACGGGAACAACATAAACATCATCATCATCATGAACACAAACAGCAACAATGAACCATATCAAGCCTAGGATTACACGCGGAAACACGAAGATAAAGGATTAAGGCGTAAGAGGGATAAATCTCATCCTTGTATTGCTTAATAGACTACGTTTGTCATGAATACAAGTTTACATTGAGGAGAGATGTTTGGGAAAAAAATCGGACTATCGCACGGGAATCAGAGGATAAAAGAGGCCGGAAACTGATACTTGAAATATCCTAGACCACCGTCCTTGCAGACCGTAGCTTGCAACTCCATATTCACGTTCTACTCTATAATTGATTGTGGGGATAATGGATCTTCGAAGAGAACATCATGTTGATGTGACTGCTCAACTATTCCGGTATGTGTTGTACCAACTATATCAGTGTATTGGTAAGTGTCATGGTCAAGTGGAGTAACCTTTCAAATCGAGACATATGAACGTAAACTGCAAGTCAGTAGATGTGGACTTGGGCATTTTGCCTGAATGGGTTTATAATCATACGATATGAAAACTTACCTTAGATTGAGATCACAATTTACCTCTTCCATACCCTAAGGCAGGTGCTACAGCCAGTTCGTAATCATATGGACTGCTAAAGATATGAGGTACAAGTTTCTTGAATATCAATAAAAATTCTAATTCTTCTTTCGTGACTCGGATTGACCATTTCTCACGATGAGAAGACATTGTATTAGCTTGGGTTAGGTCTTAGGGATACAATTACGTATAACTGTTGGAAATCGATACCATTACAGGTTGATTTCCATCAACATCAAGATGTACCGCTAAAAAACTGTACTATTCGATACTCCTTATCGTACTGTGATGTATCGTACTCCTCAGATTGAGTCTATCCTTTCATGACTGCCTACCTAGTTTTTATTAACTGTCCTTTATCAAGCTTCCATCGGCCGAAGCTGACTATTGCTTACATAGCTGGACTACCTTTCACATTTCTGTTTATTGAAAGATAGACATCCTTTCCGAGTACTTTCCATTGTATCCGACTCATATCTCACTTCAAAGCACTACTAAAGTGGTCGAATAGAGTGATTTATGTACAGTATGTCTATGGTTTAAGGTGTCCTATGTCATATCGGCCGGTCTGTAAATAAAGGAAGATTCTGGTTGTTGTTGTGTATATATAATATTGTTCGAGTAGGTACGATGTCGTATCTGATTCCCATGTATCTGAAAGAAAATACCTCCAATTTATGACTCTCCAATAGTTTTATTGCGCAGCAAGTTGTGGTTTTCCCCTCAAACACGAACGTAACGACAATACCCAGCCATCAAGATGACATCCTCTTCATCAGACAAGAAAAAGGCAGAAGAAGAAATTAGAGCAAAGAGAAAGGCTTATCTGGCCAAAGCCGATCCATCAACAGTTGAAGAATTAGTTGGTTCAGGTGATTTGCAAACCGATCATTTCAAACAAGGTCGATGGCAACCTTCTTGGACAAATGTCGAATTTGTAAGTTCACCTTACATCGTATCATTCATAATAAGAGGGAAAACATCATCACAGTTTATTGGAGGCTTGATTACTACTAATGATTTTTGATTGTTGTGAAAAGGACGGTAATGCCTGTTTACAAAATATAACTTTTAAAGGTAAAGAAGGCTTTTATGCTCCCGCTGGAACGTAAGTTGATCAATCTATTAGATAACAATGTCAGATATATCTTACTGTAAATGAGTTAATTATAGCCTTTTTGGCAGTATGTTACCGCTAGGGGCTCAATTACCTGAAATGACAGTCTTGCAATACGGCGGGTAGGTATGAAAAAATTCATTTTAGTCGATCAAGCTGATTTTGTACAACCGTTTTACACAGGTATATACCAGAAGGTACTTCTTTTCCTGGAGGAGTCATGGTTCCTATGCATGCTAGAATGGTGAATGTAAGTATGGTAATCTTTAGACACATTGAAGTCGGTTATATTTTTGCCAATGTTAATATTTCTCAACATAGCTTTTACCAGAAGAAACAATCAAACCTTCAGGTCCCACAGCGTCTGAATCCATGTGCTCACTCCAGTAGACGACAACATGTATCCAAGGTTCTGTGAACATTACCGCATATGCCAATAGATGCATAGGCTGAAGTAGTATAAATAATGTCTTGATGACTTTTCTTACTCAATAAATTAGATACAACATTTTCGTATTGATACAGTCTAGATTTGATTTTTGCTGTTTTAGTTATAGTGAACATGTCTTCGATCAATCATTATGCTAAGCTTTATGATCTTCCAAATATGCCCTTTAAGAATAAAAAACTTCCTCTTGGTCTGAAATTCGACCGTTGCGATCCTATATTTCAATTCCTTTCACTGTCTCTACGCCCTCAATTCTACTGGGGGCGGTAGTAATGGTATTCCACCTAAACTAAACCTTGAGCCTTTAAAGGCATTGACAAATTCATCCTCCAATCTCTCTCCTTTGGTGTTACCACCTTCAGTTGGTAATAGATAACTCCACGGATCGTCGTACGACCATCCTGGTGGAACATCTCCTTGTGGTTTTACATCACCACCAAAACCTCCTCCACTGGTAGTTCCAAATCCACCAGATGGCTGAGTAGGTGTAGAACCAAAAGCTGAGGTATTTCCAAATGCCGAAGTTGATGTTGACGTCCCAAAGGCCGATGGAGCTGATGGGGAAGATGTTTGACCAAATGCACTCGTACTGCCAAATGCTGAGGTAGGTGCGGAAGGTTTCGCTCCAAATGGGTTTGACGGTGCTGTAGGTGCTGAAGGAGTCGAAGACGCTTGAGTAGGTTGAGCAAAGGGATTGGATGGGGGAGTGGAAGTACTAGCAAAGGGATTGGTAGATGAAGTTTGAACAGGAGACGATGTAGAACTATTCGCAAATGCACCAAATGCAGATCCAGAAGCGGGAGCTGCAGGTTTACCGAAAGCACTACTTCCAAATGCTGATCCAGTGGATGACTGTGGTTGTGTTGGAGCGCCAAATGCATTTGGTTTGGATGACTGACCAAATGCAGATGACCCGAAACCGGATTGACCGAAAGCCGAACCCGTCGAGGCTGGGGCTGCGGTTGTGGTTGAAGGAGTACTACCGAATCCTGATGAGCCGAAAGCAGACGGCGCAGTAGGTGTAGGGCTTGAACCGAATGCAGATGGGGCGGAAGGTGCTCCGAAAGCTGATGTAGTTCCAGCTGGTTTAGCTCCAAATCCAGATGTCCCAAATCCACTTGAAGGTGCAGAGGTACTACTACCACCAAATGCAGATGGAGTGGAACTACTGCCGAAAGCGGATGTTCCGGACGAGCTACCGAATGCTGATCCTCCAGGTTTAGCGCCAAAGCCGGATTGACCAAATGCTGAACCGCTTGAAGGTGTTGTAGTAGTAGATGATGAGCCGAATGCGCCACCTGAAGAAGGAGAAGATCCGAATGCCGAAGTGCCAAAAGCAGAACCAACAGGTTTAGCTCCAAATCCAGATGAACCAAACGCGCTACCTCCACTCGGCGTCGAAGTTGAACCAAATCCTGATGAAGTAGGTTGAGTGGATGAAGAACCAAATGTTGAATTACTAGAGTTACCCGTTCCAAACCCACTTGAGCCGAACGCTGAAGGTTTGCTAGTCTGACCAAAGGCACTTTGACCAAATGCACCACTAGTATTGTTTTGCCCACCAAAAGCACTTGGTTTAGCTCCCCCACCACCAAAAGCACCACTTCCGCCACTATTCCCGAAACCTGTTGTTGTTGTCGTGATTGGTTTAGGAGGATTATTGCCTAATGCTGAAGCTTCAGAGAACTCTTTAGGTCGAGCATCACCAGGTACAGAGTTTCCTGAGAATCTAACGTTATGTAGTTGTTCTGCTACTTTAGCAGTGGCTGAGAGATTGGCTACTGCTTGGGTTATTGTTGAATTGGCTTGGTTCATGAGTGTGTTTTCCTCGTTGACCTGTAATGTACAAGGTGTTTCAACACCAAATCGATGACAAGGAGCGTAGTTCCACATTTTTACTTACATAATCTTGCCCTTTTCCTTCTTTCAAAGCAACCACACTCTTCCATCTTAATTCCTCTGGTGAGATATCATAACCAAAGAATAAATTAGGCTCATGCTTCGCGGCACCATAATTTGATATAAAATATATAGGTTTCTCTATCGTTAGATCCTGCCGTATTGTATCTTCGCTATCAGTGATCGAAAGTTCCATATAATCAGCTTATTGACCTATACGAGCAGTATAAAGACGGCTGATTTACTTGAATTGATATTTTGATGCACTTTGAGACACACCTCTTGATTGAACGTTTTGTTGACCTCTCGGTGGATGATAAAATCTACACGAACTTCCAAAACGGCAAAATCTATGATATGGAAACTCGTTAGCGTAACGATCGCTAATATTTGAGTATGTCTGACCTAACTTACCCATTCATGAAATCCCTACAAACCGTTTGCGACATGTTGAATGTTGATCGGAACGGACAGCTCTCCCTCAGCTGTTACCAAGTTGGAAGTTGACAGAAACTAGTGGAGCTGAATAGATTGAAGTGGTCTCTCTGGACAAGAACAGTTGTTGTGAATGTCAATTGTATTACATGCTTGGAACCATATTCCCAACATTCAATGTCCATGTATAATGTGTACAACTTTTGAACAATCCAACAGCCAAACATCCGAGAGGGTTGATAACGGAATCAAATTTCGGCAACCGGGATGGACTTTTGTTCTATCTCCGCTTGTGGTTCAATCAATTAAAGCTACATGCACAGCTTAGAGAGCGATACGTTGTCTTCTCATTTCCTATGATCAAATTGGAACATTAGAACAGCTATACTTGCAGAGAACAGGTATACCCTGCAACAGTAAATATGCAATACGATAGATATTCATTCCTTCTGGTCGCGAAAACAACGAAAAGAAGGTACAGTAGTAGTCCTACAATTTTTAATCCGCAAAGTATTCTAAAGCTGCCAGGCGCTCGAGCCATAAAGCTGTTTGAGTTAAATGTAGTTGTGTAATTAGGACAATTAAAGGGATCTATCTGACTTGGTCTAAATCGGAAAAGGGATGTATGTCAAGTGAACTATTTCCACAATATTCGTCAAGTGATCAAATATAGCACGATGAGAATCACAAACAATTGTGTGTGTTTCAAGGGATGCATCCTCTAGTGTTTAGACTGATAAAACCACAGTTTGATGAGTACGTATACATCTCACAGAGACTCCTTCAGACTAGACTAGAAAGCTCCAATAATGCTTCTTACCTTTGATGAGATAAGTGATACTTTGCGATACATCTCAGCAATATCGAAACCAACTCCGTATCTTTAGGTCTTCCATCCCATCATTGACAGCTCATAGAGACCAGGAAAACCTTTCTCAACTGATTAAAAATGAAAGAGCAGAGCCTAGACGATTCAATCTGTCCAACACCGGTCCTATCGAATACAGAACAAGTACAACCATCTCCAACAAAATCCCCCTTTCGACGCTTATTCAGTAAAACTATTCTCCCATCATCGCCATCCAAAACTTCCCTATTTCCGTTCGGATCTTTATCATCTTCAACACCTTCAACTGCTGTGAAATCTTCCTCCAACCTACTATTTGGAATTCATCTTTTTGATTATGGCACTCACTCTGAAATTCGCTTTGAACAAGGCGTTGAACCTATTATCAAAGAAAGAGAGTTTTCCACTTCAACAGCATACTCGATTGCTTGTACCAGTATAACGGAAAAAGGGATTACTTTAACTTGTAAAGATGATAAAGGGATATCTTTAGCTAGATCAAGAACTTCACTACGAGGTACTGAGATCAAGATCATAAATGATAGTAATAAGAAGATATGGTTAGAAGAAGGTGATCATAGTGTTAAGGCTCAGAGAATACATGCGGATGGTATATTATATCAATGGTGAGTATTTGTGTTCGATTTATCGCTTCATTCACAGGGCTGATCATTGGTGATAATAGGGCAACATCCACTGGATTGGCTATTTTGATCGATCTGCAGACCCGTCAGAAACTTGCAAGATTGGAGTTTAACGTATTAGCCAAAGATAAATTGATCATTACGACAGCAGGTCTGGGTAAAATACCTTGGATCATCATTTCTGCTGCCCAGGTAAGCTGAGCTCGCTATCCAATGATTTAAGACATAGACATATTTACGAAAGTAAACTCCCAGGTATGGTCGGAACATAGCAATACACGAGATTTTCGACTAAACTAGAAGCTGCACTCAGTGATATTGTATCTTAAATGGCAGGGGTACGCTCACATGCATTGTATAGATCAAGATGTGGCAAGACATTGATGATGCTATTTTGAATCTACCTTCGAGTTTAAAGTATAAATACGTAAGGTAAGGTGAATCATGTGAATAACCAGCCCTAATTTCTTTTGACGTGCCACGAGAAAACACGGCAAACTCAAAAAGTAAATTCTGAAGTGATTTGAATATCCTAGAGTATTGCCATCGTGCTCAACTCGGACATTAGACCTTTAAGAAGCTTGATATATAGCTAACGGATGGTCAGCTAGTGCTGTGTCACTGCAATAAATGGGACTTTCAACGTGTTCATGCATTCATTTCACCTTCAATCAGCGCACAATCATAATAATGGCTTATGAATTACTCGGACACCTACAATATTGGCTTTGTCAAGTCATAAGCTTCTATAGCTCACAATTCATGTATGCGTGAAGTAACGTGTAGGGCATATATATATACATGCATATCGCAAGTCAACTTATACAAAGCGTTTCAACACACCTTCTCTACTCCTATCGCAGTGCGATCAACTTTTTTGTTCTGTCTGAAATTATCATCACACTCTTTTGAAGTATCCTCTACTACCCTAATCTAGGTTACCATAGGGATTTATCCTTCTCTTAAAATCAACTCGGAGACCCAAACCATCCCAATTCATGATGAAGACCACAATAGCCAATGCTCTTTACCTGTTGTTATCTGCTAGTTTCGCTTTAGGAGCTCAACCTTTTCTTGGCTGTGCACAGTTCTACCCAGAAGGCGATAACTTGATAGCATATGATGGAATTATAGATAATTGCGTTGTGAGTTTTCAGCTACTCATCATAAATCGATAATGGAAATTTACACTATCCTCAATCATCTCACTTTTTTCCTAGGAGGCATGTTATGCCAATGGAGATGATTACGCTTATATTGATAGAACTCGAGATGATGGAAATAATTGTATTTGTGGACCTATTGCAATTTTCCCCGAATATTATCAATCACAAGGTGCCATAGGCAATACATGTACTGCAGGTGGATATGAGGTAAGTGATTATAGCATTTTATCTATGTTAGAAGGAAAAAATTGAACTCACCAATCATTAATTATCGTCGACTTTTTAGGGATATGCGACATCATCATATTTCGATTTCTTGAATTGTGCTGAAGCAGGAGGTGTAGTCTATTTTGATGCGACACCAACTATACAGACTGAAAGTATGGTTGATTGTTTTTCAAATTGTGAACAATATACATATGCCGTAGCCACCCCAAATTCAGGTGAAGGTGGGGGTGGTCAATCAAATTTTAATTGTTTTTGTGGAAATGATCCAGGTGAATTTGTATATCAACCACAAGTATGTGATCAAAATACAGCATATGTTTATAATTATGTTGGTGGAAATGGTCCAAATCCAAGTGAAGGTATAGCAAGAAGGAATAGAATAGAAAAATTAAGAAGAAAGTTAAACAAAAAAAGAAATGTCAATTGTCCAAAAGGTTTAACTGCCTGTTCTATTCCTGGTATCAATGATTCTTACGAAGTGAGTTGAAGATTTGCCTTAACAATGATTTTTGACCGAGAAAACAATAATCACAACTACGCATGGATATTCACTTACTTGTCCCTTATTCTGCACAGTGCATAGATACACAATTTGAATTAGAGTCTTGTGGTGGTTGTGTAAATGGTAAATTCGGTGAAGACAATAACAACCACAATGTCTCAACCGGTATCGAGTGAGTATACTCTGTCTTTTCACCGATAGGGACAACGCATTCCTAATTTGGATGAGTTCACCTTCTTAGCTGTACATCTTTACCAGGCGTAGCACTTGGTGCATCAACCTGTTATCAAGGTAAATGTGATGTTTACGCCTGTAAAAGAGGTTGGGTTTGGGTTGATAATGTATGTAGAAAATTGATAGAATAGATTTTCCGTTTGGGGAGGCTAAGGTCGTTGAGTGACTGGATTTTCGAGTTGAATTATATTCATATAAACAATGGACAATATTACACAACATATTCATGATTGATACCATGCATTTTACCTTTTTCACCTTCAATTCAAGTAGAAATCACAAGAGTCCAATTTGTGCTGTAGATAGTTACGCGATCCTTGGCTCTTCTTTCCGGAATCCCTGAATGGAACAGCAGCTAACCTTAATAAAGGTGAATTTACGAAAATATGAGAAAATATATAAGAAAACAAGATTAAAAATATTTGAGGAATGTCTGTTGACTACATATATGTTTCGTGAATGATATACATCTAGTTTCAAAGGCCTATTCAAATCATCTCATGAAATCGTAGATTAGTTCCAGGATGTTTACAGTATTATGTTTCATATCGGTGATAAGCTTAATTAGCGCGCAAACATTTATAGGATGTGTAGATAATATGCCTAGTGATACGAATCCAGTAGAAGTTCAAGGTGATTGTGATGTAAGTTAGAAACTTTTGCCATTTCTTCTCATCTAGATGTGATTCATACAATCTCCGAACGTTGATAAAAGAGGATCCTGTTGACACTAACAATTTATATTATTAGACTACATGGAAAAATGAAGGTTATGAATATGCTTTTTAGTCGGTTTTTGAAAAAGATTGTGAATGTGGTAATTCACCACCTAAAACATTCATGTATAATGTAGCTCAAGATGAATATGGTGTATGTTTACCTTATGATCGTACTGTGAGTCGTGTTATATGGGAATATGAAAAACGAATAAACAATCAATCAAACATATCTGAGATATATGCTGGTTTCAATCACTAACTTTGTAATCGAACTTTTTCATTTATTTTCCAATGACTCCTATTTCATAGGTAACGAAATTACATACGATATATCAATTTCATTTATGTACCAAGACAATAGAATTACCTTCAAGTAAAACATCAATTGTATCAACTATATCAGAATGTTTTGATGAATGTTCAAATTCCAATTTAGATTATGTCGCTGTAGCACCACAGTGGGCTAAACCGACTTATGAATGTAAATGTGGTAAAATGCCTGTATCTTATACTCCATCAATTTGTGGTGAAGGTACTTTTTATGGATTTTCAAATCCTACATCTTCTTCTTCGTTAAATTCAAAATCAAATAAAACAAAGACGAAAGAAAAAAGTAAACAAGGAAAACAAAGAGGAGGTCCACAAAGGTTAGGTAAACAGTACAATAAACAACAAATTGAACAAGTGAAGAATAATAATGATGATCAATTACCGAATAGATATCATGGATTATAGATAGAAGATGCTTTTATGAAATATGAGTAGAATTGGCAATGCTCAATCAAAACAATAAAAATGCTAGAAATCTGGGAAAGATCTTTGTCCACCGTTTCCTTATAGGATCAATAATATCATGAATTCTGCTACACCGTTGTAATAATCTAATACCTCATGCAACCATATAAAGTAAAAGTGTCATATATTCCGCTGTTATTGACGATTCAAAACAGTGTATGTATATCATAATCGCCCCGTCTGTCTCCCATGCTATCAATAACCCCTTTGTCACCATCAATCAATCACCGCTTAAATAACCGGATAAACCGGCCGACAAGGTGTGGTGGAATGGTTACGTGACCTCCACATGATATTATCAAATTGACTCATCATCAACAGTTTTTCTTCCCTTTTCCTTGCGTTCTGTGAGCCCCCTTAAGATGTACGTGCAGACACAGATACTGAGGATAAGTAGAGCTGGACCATCGGGGTCTGCAAGATATATAACTAGAACTACAACCAGTGCGGCGAGGAATACAGAGGATGCCGCTCCTTTTACCGGATGGAGTGTTCGTTCACCCCGAGACGTAAGTTGCACTTTACATGTTGTCTTCAGATGTACTGCTGAGCTGATAAACAACCTAGCTATATAATCATCTCTCAAAGTATGTAGTTGGTCAGGAAAAAGCGAAACGAACCCTGTCTGTAGCGTAAGTCGTCCCCCACCCCTTCCCCCCTCCGCCGCCATCCGCCCCCTGCTATTTGCTCATCATTTATCGGTCAACCTTCTCCTTCCAGCGTATTCAACCATTATCATCGAATATCCCCTAGACTACCTCCTCGTGACCCACCTCCGCCTCCTCCACCTCCTACTCCCGAGAAACGTCAAGCACCACCGATAATCCTTGATCCACCTATCACGCCTTCTTCTGGATCATCGCGCTTGTCAACATGGGAACGCCCGAGAAGGGAAGATTTTGATCCTGCAACTTGGGATCCCAGTAGAGGAGGTACACAATTAGAAGATGGGTTCAAGAGAGACGCGACGAAAGTTACTGGGGCAGATGGAACTGATCCTACTTTGACGCATGATTTGTTGACTTTACGATCTAGAGAGGGACAATGGGGTAAGCTAATCTCTGGACACCGGTAAGCGGGAAAAGTAGCTGATGAAAAGTAACAGCGAGGGACGGTTATTTCAGTGCTAGACCTCCTCCTCCTCTACCTTCTCTACTAGGACAGAGTATGAAGAAACGCAGGTCATCGACTCAAGAAACAACAGATAATTCAAACGAAGGTAATAGTGCCGGGAGAAAAGGAATTACTGTCGAATCAGAACAAGAACCTAGATTACCATTGATTGAGGATGAATTACCTGGATCATTGGATTCGAAAGAAGAAGTAATCATTGAGAAGAGTAATGTTCTAATGGTGTAAGTGTCTCGGTTTTTCGGCGCTCGAAAAAGCTGGAAAACTTGCCAAAGTAAAAGCTGATAACTCCTATTCAAGTGGACCTACGGGTACAGGTAAAACATTGATGGCTAAAACATTAGCGCAGATACTGGATGTTCCTTTCGCGTAAGTGCTCCGTGGATTAATATCACGAAACTAGCCAATCATGCTAATACTACTGCTTAGATCATGTGACGCTACTACTTATACTCAAGCGGGGTATGTGGGTGAGGATGTAGAAAATTGTGTATTAAGATTACTGCAGAATGCAGAATTTGATGTAAATCGTGCGGAGTGAGTATAATAGTTAGTCCATACAAGAGATATCTTCTACTTACACCAGTCTCCCATTCCGCAGAGTCGGCATCATACACATTGACGAAATAGACAAATTATCTCGACGGGGAGGAGGTGAATTCGGATCATGGGGAGGAGGGAGGGATGTAGGTGGTGAAGGTGTCCAACAAGCCTTATTAAGATTATTAGAAGGTACAACATTGACATTACAAGCTAAAGGCCCAGCTATATCATCTTCGCCACCTTCGAATCCCACTAATCCTTCAAATCCATTGGGAGGAGCAGGTCCAACCTCACCGGGAACAACGCTTGGTCCAAAAGCAGAATCTAAAGCTGCTTATGGTGATCCTCCAGGATGGGATCCCAATAATCCAATGAACAGAAGTTTAGGTGGAAAGAAATCTGTCAGAGAAGGTTTACCTGGTTTCAGCAGCGGAGGAGGAGCTCCTGGTAAGTCGTTTGCTTTCCTCTTGAATGAAAAACTCGCTAATACATTGCTATGCTTAGGAGGAAAAGGTGAAACATATGTGGTGGACACTTCCAACATCCTGTTTGTCCTTTCTGGAGCGTTCGTCGGTTTAGATCAGATTGTGAATAGACGTTTGGGTAAAGGGGTGAGTGGCAGTTTGCTCAACGATTATTTCGAGTCTCATAAAACAATTATAGCTGACATTAAGCTATATATTCTCAGTCTATAGGATTCGGAGCACCATTACCCAAAAAGTCAAGTGAACCTACATCATCCACAGCGACATTACCTTTGACTGGATTATCTACACCTGATTTAACTACATATGGATTAATACCTGAATTTTTAGGTAGATTACCTGTAATTTCAATCTTATCACCATTAACTTTAGAGGATATGATTAGGATTTTGGTTGAACCTCGAAATGCCTTAATCAAACAGTATCAATCATTATTTGAGAAATATGGATCTCAGTTAAGATTTACGGAGAAAGCTATAAGAGAATTAGCAAAAGAAGGGTTAAATAGAGGTGGTGGTGCAAGAGGTTTAAGATCTATCATGGAGGAGGTTTTAGCTGATTCTATGTTTGAAGTTCCTGGTTCTGTAAGCAATTTTTCACATCATCATCATCTGAATCTACGAACACTTGTTATTGGATTATAGAACGATGAGTACTGACACTGATCATCTCCGTTTCTTGTTTCTCCTAGTCGGTTCGATATTGTCTTATCACAGAATCAGTAATCAAACACAATGAACCTGCATTATACTTTTCCAGAGGTCAAAGAATTGGTTTCTTACAAGCTATAGAAGATGAAGATGGTGTAAATATAATCAATCAAGAGATTGAAGATGCTGAAGAAGAACATGAAAGATTGAGTGCTACAGGTTGAAATGCTGGATGAATGATTTACAATCCAACCAAAGAACAAGAAACAACACGATAAAATTCAGCTTATCAAATTTTGTGTTTCTCATATTTTGTATATTTATCAGATTTGACATCTCCTTGATGGTTTTGGTTGTTGTATAACATGTATTTCTTGATTATGATTAGCTTACGGTGGGAAAAATCTTGATTTTGCAGATAAAAGGAAATTTAGCTTCTCATTTTTATTGCATATCATAGCATGTCCATTATATTTACAGATTTTACAAATTGAACGATTTTTTTTGTCTATTCTATACACATCCGAAGGGTAAGATGCTTAACCATTCCATATCTACCGAAGAGAAAAAAAAAACCTTAAGATCAAACAGCATGAAAGTCTTCAATTTTTTCTGATCACTTTCCACTTTTCTCTCTATTTTGTTTACCTTCAAATCCTCAATGCGTATCACATCGAGTTCTACCTATTTATCAAATGGATTCTTCAAAGGTTCTTCTTCTCTTTCTTTACCTTTACCTTCATTTTGATATAAATGCGAATCTTCTAATTTACCTGATAATCCATCCACATTCACTTCGTGATTTGCATTAGAAGGTTGGATTGTAGATGACGATGGACCTATATCTGCTGTGATACCACTATCGGATTTTAAGAATTCTTCCCACTCTTTCCTTTCACTTTCGGACATTGGTTGACCATCTGCACCTAATGCATCTAGAGGTACTAAACTTTCATTCTGAATTGAGTTTTTCTCTTGTGGGTAAGTTGTTGTAGCGACAGAAGGTGAGGATATAGCACTTGCATAATTTTCTGCATAGGCAGGTAATTCCTCCGCAGGTGGTGGAACATCGTTACCATGATCAAGTACGATTGTATTACTGGTAGGAGGATGTGGTGGGTCAGATGGAGCACGATGATCCTGATCAATTCCAGCGGAAGGTAATAAATGAGGAGGTGGTGGACCTGCAGGGGCGTCATACCTAATTGAGTTATCTAAATGGCTTGGTGTTTCCAAAGCATCAGAATAATTTGATTGTGAAGAATTCTGTTGATTAAGATTTGGTCTTCTTGGATTACGTGAAGGTAAAGCTGGAGGTAATAATCTAGCACATTTACCACTTTGTCCATGAATTGGTTTAGGTTGAAGTATAGAAGGATGTTGAGGAGGTGGTAATGGAGTTTGAGTAGGATAATCTGATTTTGAAATATTGTTTAAATTGAATGAAGATGAAGTTGGTGATGGATTGTGACTACCTAATTGTGAAGGATAATGAATTTTTTCAGTTTCAGGATCACTTTCATGTTCATGACCATCAGTCTGATCTGGTGTAGGTGGTAATTTCAATGTTTCACCTTCATGTAAATCTAAATGTTCAGTTTCTTCTTGTTGAGCTTTAACGGCAACTATCATATCTAGTGAATCTCCTTTTAATGTCTGTGCTCTACCACTTTCAGCATCTTTCAAAGCTGCCATTAAGGATTCTGCTTCACGTGGAACTTTGACTTTACCAGAAAGCTATCAGATGAACAGATTAGTTATAAACTAAAGAACGATATTTGTGGATCAAATTCCAACTATACTCACAATATCTCCAGCTTTCACGCCAGGCCAATGATACATAGCACCATTTTCATCAAATCTTTCAACGAAAACTTGACCAACAACTTCTACACCAGCATAAACACCTTTACTTTTGACATAACTAAATAATGGAGCGCGTTCTCTACCAGCTTCTACAGCTGCACCTGCACCATAAGGTCCAGCAGCTACAGCTAATTCAGCTCCTATAGTAACTTTATGAGTTCTGAATGAATCTAATGCTTCTTGTGTTCTGATCACAAGCACACAATCATATACATCTACTCCAATAAGGAACTGCGACGTGGACATAATCAGTAATCAAGCTTTATGGGGTACATAGAAAACACCAGCTAACTTACGCCCGCAGATAAGTTATTAGGCGTTATACTTGCAGGAGCCGACCAAGCTGATAATGAGGGTCATATCAGCTAAGTATATCATATGCTTCATATAACGTTTAGGACACTCACTTCCACCTGGTAATTTAGCAACTACTAAACCATTTCCACCAGCACCTCCAAAAGGTGCGAAACCAGTTCTCATTGATGTAAAAATTGCTAAACCTTTTGCTGAAGCTATAACTGAAGGAGGGATTTTACGTATAACTTTGATCTTCTTCTTCTTTTTAGGTTCATCAGGTTGATTTGGATCTGCTTTCTCTTTTTCTTCTGTTACTATACCATCAACTATTGGAGTGAAATATTCATGATGTTTCAGCAATGTAATTATTCTCAGCAAACGTCTTAAACGCTGAAAGAGGATAAAATTTAATGATAGGTTTTTTGGAGGGCAAAGCAAGACAGGATGCTATACCATCCATTGTTGAGTACTAGATTCTGTAAAACTCACCCGTAAAAGCTCTTAAAATTCTAGCACATTTTTCCATTTCTTTTGGAAAATCACCTGTTACAGGCCAAAAAGCTTCTGTACCAAATCTTTGTTCAGCAATATTATTCACTTTACCACCTATATTATCTGAGAGTTTTACACCTTTTTCAACTGCAATTTTACCCCATACTGAACCTTTTGCTTTCATTTTTTCTTTCCATCCTGGTGTTTGATTTCCATCTTCTCCTGCTGAAGGTGTTGAAGGTGTTGATGGTTTAGGTGTACGTCTTGGTGGAGGTTCAAATGACATCTTTTGTGAGTATTCCGATTAAAATATGCTTAGACTATTGTATCAAGTTGAATGAAGCAGATACTTCAGACAAAGATACGTTCAGAAACGATATGTATATATATATATATATGTTACAAAGTGAAATCTAGATGATGTGAGATGTTGAATGATGAGAAATATTCACCTAAACAAAGTGCAGTCGTCATACCTCATCAAAACAATTTAATGATGATATCCTCTAAATATTACTAATCTCCGCGACGGTTAGGCAGTGTGTACAGTGAGGATCTCGGTCAGCGTAGTCGGCAAAGCTGTGCGTTATCATTATTATTTTAGATAGAGATTAGATGTACTTTTATGCAAGTCAACATCACACAGCATTGATCTACATGAGAAGGTGTTCTGCATGTCACATACCAGGTAGCCGAAAGGTCGAATACACTATACATGCATAGTTACACAGCAGAATCGTAATTTATCGTCAAATCTGGTTACCTGCTTTTGCCTTCTAAGGTCAAGGATATAGCCGACATTCCCTTTCCGGGCGCCGTTTAAGTTAATTCATAGAGGAATGTCAAGCTGAAGTAGTATATATGGGCAATTGCGAAATCTTTGACTTATACGCAATACATATTTGGATTTTTCTTCAATCTGGCTACATGTATATATCTAGTTTATTCTTTGAATCTATCATACATATTTATTTACAGAATTATTTCTTTTTTACATAGCACATTTAATCAGACAAGGGGATAGTATACTGAAAATAGTGATAGTTATAAGCAAAACTATAAGGTAGAAGTTGGGATAGTAGTAATACTAACTCTCAATACCGTAGTTAATGACAGAATCTCTTGATTAACCAAGTGAAACCAACGATACCTAATAAGATAGATTGATTTACACCCATCAATTGTGGTAGTGCATTTGAAGTACTTCCTGATCCACTTGAAGCTGAAGCTGAAGCGGAAACACTACTTGAAGTTTGAGATGCCATACTACCAGAAGAAGAAGCGGGTGGAGTAATATTTGTACCATTTTCACCAAAAGTTCTAATTAAACATCCATTACCTGATGTTTGAAATGAACATGTACCATTTGCAGGTGGATTTTTATATAATTCAGTAGCTAATGTACCATTTGATACTAAACAGTTACTAAAACCAATTCCACTTGATGTCTCATATGTAATGTTTGAACCAAAATATCCACAAACGTATTCTGCACATGTTGCATTACGAAAACAACATCTACTGTCTGTTCCTTCAGAAGGCAGTTGAGGACATGCCCATTGTGTTGTCATTGTGATTCAGAGGCTTAGAGAGTTGGATTAAATATTTGAAAAGGTCGAGGTGAAGCGGTTCAGTTGCTGATTAACTTAGATGTATGACTAATATTCAAAGTTTATGATAGTTCAAATAGTCCATGTCATATGTATTTTTCGAGCGGTTTATATATACCTCAGAGCCATGTCTTGGCATCGAATCTATTTACTCCACATGGACTAGTAAGCCCATTCGTCCCCGTCCTATAGCTGTCCGCTACGAGCGGTAAACAATGATTACGGCTTACATGTCTTTGGAACAAACACAAGGTCATGTGAGGTATGATTCAGATAGCATCAACCGTTAACGTGATGCTGTACATCAATCTCGTATCATTTCAATGGCTAATCTCGGGAGGCGTTGAGGTAAATTACCAGTTCGAAATGGAAGGGACTTACTTATGTTCTTATGAGATAGATACTGTAGCTGACGGTATTCGCGTTAGTGTCAGTCATTCACCACTTGTACCTCATATACCGTATACCATTTTCAGTCTAGCAACAAGATCAAGCGGATCCGATCCGGCTTCTTCCCAACGACTACTGGGATGACAGCCTTTTCTCGTTGCCTCTGTACAAGACTCATGTGGTAACTAAGCGGAATCTAAATGTTTAATTCACTAGTTCGAGGACCTGTACAGTAAGATTATCAGATGACCTGTATACAATTTGCCTACCAAATGAAGAGAAATCATACCTTGATGACTGCGGATCCGTCTATTCCCTCATCTCCGTTGAAGAGCTCCACAATCAGGCGAATGCGTTGACTAGTTGATGTCTTTGATTTAGTTCCTAAAAGCAACGCAATTTCTCTTATCGCACCCTGAGAGGGCGGTCTTGCTTCCGGCGGGCTGAGCAAGATCAAACCTTTTCGGGGATCATCTTCAAGGTAGTAACTTATCCATACAATTCTCCGGCCGGTTATCAAGGATGAAAGTGGGTTCAGCTTTTGATCGATAGTAACTGTAATGCTCGAATACCAGGCTGAATGTTGGCCACTGTTATATGATAACTATCGCCTCGTAAAGATGTATCCTCTTAGGTCGTTGTACCAGTAAACATATCAACTGTTTCTCTTCACATTGTATACACTATGTTTAATCAAATAACAAATTGCAAACTTCAATAACGGTGCAAATCATATCAGGGGGAGGGAAACAACCGCTTGATTGAAACAACCGGAAACTGCAGGTAAAAACGTGTTTTGACTATAGTATGCGTACAACAAGGGTTTACTCTGTAAATGTTGTAGCTCCTGCTCAATCCTCTTCCTCATTGATCATAGCTTCTTCTTCCACGATTACCTATTCTCCTTGGACATAACTATTTCCTCACAATCCCCGAGCAATATGTTCAGGTTTTTATCCATTTCAGCTTTACTTCTACTTACTAATACTCGTACAGCAGCACATCAAAAACCTTATTTCAAACCGACTAAGAACTATATATTCCCTTCTACAAGTATCGATGGAATTGCTAGAATAGATACGAAAATTGGGAATCAAGCTTTAGATCGACCATATATTACGAGACATAATTCAAGTTCATATGAATGGTGGTATTTCGATGCGATTAGTTCAGATGGACAATCATCAATCGTCATAACATCATTCGTTTCTCCTTTGGATACATATGAAAATCAAAGTGGTTTACAATTACTCGTTCAAATAGTCTCACCTCAAGGAGGATTATATGATGATACGATAGAATATGATAAAGATGAAAAATTATATATATCAACAAAAGGTGATACATCAAATGGTATATTAAATAATGGTGATTTTAGTTGGATTGGAAAATCTGATTTAAGTGAATATACATTAAATTTGAATTTACCAAAATACAACATCAGCGGTACCATCAACCTTTTCTCGGTAAGTTACTTCTACTAGCTAAGACTTTCTGTTATCGCAGACTGACAGGTTGAATTGTTTTCATTACAGCTTGCTAAACCATTTGTTGGTTGTGGTCCTGCTCAAAAAGATGCAAACACTTCTATTTTTTGGTTTTTCAATTGGATCAACGTGATTGGTGATGCGGTAGCCGTGGTTGATATTGCAGTAGGAGACCAGAAAGTTGCTTTTACAGGTAACGGCTATCACGATAAAGTGAGTTGTACCTTAAGGAACTACATTTAGTGATAAAGTAGTTTCAGTAGCTGATATGGCAAATACGTTCTTGGTGTTTTTGAGTAGAACTGGGGACCGGTCAGCTTTATTCCGTATGTACATCATTGGTATTGGGGCCATGGTAGAGTGGGAGAATACAGTGTCGTTTGGTCTAAGATGTTTTTGAATGATAATACCACCAAAGCCGGAGGTTGGATATCAAAGAACGATAAAATTATCTTATCAGCTTGTTTTGAAAACGATGATTCAGTCGTTATAAAACCTTTGGGTAACAATATCACTGATCCACCTAAAAAAGCAAATAATACTCACAATATCCAAGGTTTCGATATAACTATTAATACTGGAAATGAACAAGGTATATTCCAATTTCAATTAAAGAAAAATATTCGGATAAATGGTGAATTAGGTACATATGCTAGATGGATAGGTAATTTCACAGGTGGTCAATTAGGTGAAGAAGATTCTCAAATTGGTGTAGCAGTGACTGAACAAATGGGTCCGTTTGTATTTTGATGAGATGAGAAATTAACCAAACGAAATGTGTTGACTTATAATAATCCTGTAATTGTTCTTGGTATTTGAGTATCTTAGTTGTAAATAACGATATGTACAACTGTGATGTGTACATGTCAAAACCTAAGAGTATCGATACAATACCAACCTAACATTTTATTATGGACGGAAATGACTATAATTTGGAATACACAAGATAACCAATCAATCCAGCGGCTACAACATATTTAGAAGCAGCAGCCATCTTTTGTTTTCTCGCTTCCCAAAGTTCACCTTTAGCACCTGCATGATCAATAGCTTTAACGTCATCCTTGGTGAGCTCGATATCTCCTACATTGAGATAACCTTCTAATCGTTCTTTTCTTGATGAAGTAGTAACGATTACGGCACTACAGTTATAGACATAGTCAGCGTTGTTTGAATGTTGACGAATTACTTGAATGATTAACAAGGGATGTGTATCATAAATACCGTGAAGGAAGGATATAGATGATCAGATATATTTGACTCACTTTTTAGCTTTTGACCAAGCTAACAAAACTTGTTCAGGTTTAACATTTAATCTTTTCGCAATTTCATTTACAGGTTTATCAACTGGACCATTAGGTTTTGAAGTTAATGGAATTAAAGTTGAATAACCTTCTGGTACAATATGATGAGTTGACATGTAATCTAATAAAGGTGTTTGTTGTTTTATAACGTATGGATGAAGTAAAATTTGATTTACAACTGGTTTAATATGACATGATGATAATAATTCTTGTAAATCTTCTTTTGTAAAGCTATACGAAAATGAGTATTAATATCAGATTCTTCGTTATTTGACCGGCCATTGAAAGTATATCTATATATAATTAACTTTTACTCACTTTGATACACCAATAGATTTGACATAACCTAATTTTTTCAATTCTTCTAATTTTTTCCATGTACCTTTAATATCACCTTTACATAATCTTGGATGATGAATTAAATATAAATCAATATATGAAATACCTAATTTTGATAAACTTTCTTCACAAGATTGTTTTGGTTCTTTATCATCTAAACCAGACCATTTAGTCGTAATCCATACATCTTTTCTTGATAATCCACTTTCTTTAAAAGCTTGACCTACTTCTTCTTCATTTCTGTAAACTATGATTAAAACAATTTGTCAGTAGCAGAACAGATACACACTGCGCGTACAAAAACTCAAACCCTACTCACCTTGAGCAGTATCAAGATGATCAAAACCTAAATCAATAGCTTGACCTACTTGTCCAGAACAAACATCTTTAGGAATTTTCCAAGATCCAAATCCAATAGCTGGAATCTTTCGTCCATCGTTGAGTTGAATATCTTTAAATGGCATCTTGGTCTGATTCTCTGATTTGATTTGTCTGCTATCTGCTAAAAATTACAGATTATGGAAGTCTGTCAAGTAAGAACAACGATGATGGGACTGAGAATATTAATCTTATATATGAGATCTACAGATACCCTCGATCTCATCATCATCATGTTCTCATGCGGTACTCACTACTAAAATCCTCGGCGCCGGATATGTCCGTGCAGAAAAGTGCGAAAAGTGCGAAAAGTGGAGGTAATTAAGCCGAAAGTATGTATCATGCTCCTGTTTCGGTCTACTCCGGTGTAAGCTATGGTGTGACGCGATCTCAAGAAAATCGATATTTTGGTATTTTGGTATTTTACCCTGATATATTGACGATATGACATGCTTACAAAGTTAGATGTGAGATGCTATAAAGATGTATGAAATGGGTTCTTGAGAAAGGTTATTTCTCTGATCTGTATTCCACTCCTCAACGAGCATACAAGATGGAATCTATAGTAGACGTGACTACCTCCTCCTTTCAGGCCATATTAGCTGTTTGCGTTATTTTTACAGCTGGTTACGCTTATACAGGAAAACATGCTCCTTACTTAAGCAGTGTGAGTGGTTTAGAGAAACGTTTATGGATGTGGAAAATAGTTGATTGCAGCTGACATATGTATCTTTATTAGATTCTCGTACCATTTGCGAGAAGTATACTGCTACCTGCCTTGATTTTTACTACTTTTGCTGGAAATCATGTTTTGTCTGCCAAGGGCCTCTTACAATGTGAGCAACTAGTCCACTACAAACGCAGTTCAACACAAGCTGATGAATGTGCTTCAGTGTGGCCAATTGTAATAATCGCTTTGCTTACACATATCACTTCATTGATACTATCATTGTTCGCTGTCAAATACGCTAAAGCCCCTAGATGGACAGCTGAATTATTGACTAACAATAAGTAAGTTAACTCTGAATTACTTCTTAATGATCATTGCTTACTGTTCACGTAGTAATGGATCATATCCCCTTTTACTTCTTTATGCTCTGTATCCTGTAGGATGGGGTCGATTGTTAGACCATCTTAGATGGCGATCTATGGATTCCATAGCTACAGTCATTGAACGAGCGAGTATATACATCTTAGTTAACCTGGTGATCACAGAAGCTGCAAGGTAAGTTCAGATTAACAAAGGGTATTAAGCTGACACGGATTGCAGAATCGTATTTGCCCCTTTTATCGCTACCATACCTTCTCGTCTAGATAACGAGATATTAGATGATGAACCTGTATCCGGTTCTGATACACCCGACCAAATCGTAGCAGATGAAGAAGATGTGGATGAAAGAACACCCTTGGTCGGTCATAAACGAAACATCAAATCAACCCATTATCTGCTTGCTATCACTAGATCACCCATCTTCATTGCTACTATACTTGGATTACTCATTGGTCTAATCAAGCCTATTCAAAGGTTTATTGTAGGCACGCAAGATGGTGGAGATACTTGGCTTTGGGGTAGTTTAGGTCTTGGGCTTAAATACCTTGGTGCTTCATTTGCCTTGATCGAAATTATAGGTATTGGTGCAGGTATAAGAGCTGGCGAGAAACACCTGTAAGCCCTGCTTTTGGTGGATATCGTGTTGTAAAGTACTTACGAATAGAGGTAGTGACCCCGAGTACAAGACACCACCTACTTTAGGCACAGTCCTTACTTTGGTGGCTTGGAGATTTATCGCAATCCCAGCTATTGTCCTTTCTGTAATTTACGGCTTCCGTAAGATCACATCTACCAAGGCTTACCTACAGGATCCTGCCTTTGTAAGTAAACATGTGGTACGCTAGTTGAGGTGTCTGCTGAAACCAAATCGGAAACCCTCATAGTCATTCGTATTGGCTCTTACATCCATATCACCTCCTGCCTTGCCAACCAAACTTGATCCTTATAAATCTTCAGTACTATTCGCAACCTTCTATACGTCACTCATCACTGCTTTCCCAATTGCTATAGCTATAGCTATCTCTGGTAGAGGGATATCAACCGTGATCGATTTCGATCTTGTCAAAGCACTCAAATCCGCTGGAGGTGGTGGTCTAGCCGGAGCTGCAGCAATGGTTGTTCAAGTTTTAACTTTGATGCCAATGAGAACTATTATGAATTATCAATATAGATATGGAGGCAGTTTGAAGAATGCTACCAAAACTTTATGGGACGATGGAGGATTCAAGAGATATTATGCTGGTTTAGCGGCAGCTTTGTAAATATCATTTTATTCTGATACTCGTAAAAGTGCTGATCTAAATAATTTATGATTTTAGGTTCCAAGGACCATTATCCAGATTCGGGGATACAGCAGCAAATGCAGGGATTTTAGCTTTATTGGAATCGTTCACGTGGCCTGTATTAGTTAAAACTATAGCTGCAAGTGTAGCTTCAGCATGTTTCAGAATGACTTTAACTCCAATCGATACTTTGAAGACTACTCAACAAACCCAAGGTGGTGGAAAAGGTTTACAATTGTTGAAACAGAGAATTAGAGACAAAGGTATAGCTAGTTTATGGTACGGTGCGTTGGCTACTGCTGCGGCTACTTTTGTCGGTCATTGTGAGTTTGATAATTCAGCTTGGTATATGTATGATAGTAGGGCGAGTAGCTGATATAATTATGTTCTAATGTTCAGACCCTTGGTTCGGAGTAGGTCTCTTCGTTCCTGAGATGAGTTACAGAACGTGGAAGCTAATCGAGATGGAACATAGACCTACAACTGGTTATCAACCGTTTTACCACCACCTCACAATATTATCCAAAAGCTTGCTGTATGTATCCCATTTTCTCCCTTACTATTCCGTTTCATTAATGGTTAATCGTTAATTCATGACAGCGTCAAGCATTTATCGGTTTCTCAGCTTCCGTCGTTTCGGATACAGCAAGTAATAGTTTGAGAGTAGTTAAAACTTATAGACAGGTTCATGAAGGTGATGTCGGATATTGTAGGTTATTGCACAACTATGCAGGCAGTAGTATGTTTGAACTGATAATGACGTTGCGATATAACAGTGACCGCTGCCAAAGAGATTGTGGCTTCAGAAGGGTTCTTGGGATTGTTCGGTAGAGGGTTGCCTACTAGATTGCTTACAAATGGTCTTCAAGGTCTTTTATTCAGTATATTATGGAAGTTGTTTGCTGATCTGTAAGTGAATGGCTTTCTACGTCTATGAAGAACAAACGGCTGATTTCTGTTGAATCAATTGTAGAATCGCTGGTTCCGGTAAATAGTTTGAGACTTGGTTGTAAGAAGCCGTACGAAAGATACTATCCGGGTCGAACTCTAACAAGATTCCTGTATTGGTGTGTAGTTTCGGTATGATTAGCCAGGTGGAATGCCAACGCTAGTTGCTATCAAATGCTATGGACATGTTTGCCTTATTCAGAATGTTTCCTATTTAAACTGTTCATGTATAATGACTTATACAGGATTGGCATCACCATAAAGGTAGACATAGCAAAAAGAGTTTACAGAACATCGATCAATGGATGGATGATACAATGCTTTGTTCAGATCAAAAAGCACATCACTAATTTCCATTTCACTCTTTCCACTCATTTGTCATCTTTTCTGAACGCCAGGCTCAATGACGAAGATCGTAGATGCAATTTCCATGTTCATGTCGTGACCGCATACAAAATGCCTTCTACCCGAATCGAACGAGTGACCCTGTCATAGTATCGAAAACGACTACTAGTGACAAATTCTAAACCACTGAACTAAGAAGGCTTAGATGGAAGGTTGGCTTTTCTCAGCTAGGGCATCCGTCATAGCCTGACCTCTGCAATAAATATACTGTTAGACCAGTTATAGGCAGATGTACGGTACTCGTACATAATCATACTCTCGGAACCAAACAAAACATGAAATCGATTGGCAAATTCCTCCCGTATTTGACGTCATCTTGCGGCTGTATGCCATTGATTTCCCGTTAACATCGCCAGATACTCTGTATATGCTCGATGTTCAACGGAATAGATATATATATATATATACTTATATAGCTTAGACCGTCGATATATTGAACCTTTACAAGATATCAATATTTGATTTCATCTCATCCTTATATCTTTCAAACAAATCATAAAAGTGCGTTTTATCGCTTCTTTTCCTCATCAATCTTCGCATTCCATACACACAGAAGCTAAAGCTATTTGATATAAACAGTATGTCTAAAATCCTTTCTTCTTCTTCATCATCATCATCATTAACATCAATTTGTACACGACAATTGTTAATAAGATCTACTATCCTATTCCGTTTTTCTAATTCAATTAATCGATCTTTTAAAACTTCAACCAGAAAGATGTCACCTCCACAACATAAAATGGCACATTTCCCTAGAATTACAACTTCCCTACCTTCCGAATATAGTGAATTCAGAAATGTCTTATGGACAGGTGAATCAAGTCAATTGGTTTTAATGACTATCCCAGTAGGTGGTGAAATTGGTGAAGAAGTAAGTTTTTCGTCTTTCCCCTGTTTCCCAATCTCATCCTCTGATCATGCTGACTTTACTTTTAATTTAGGTTCACCATGTAGATCAACATTTAATCTTCACTTCTGGTACTTGTAAAGCTATTATTGCAGGTGAAGAGAAAGAAATCAAAGCCGGTGATTTAGTTATTGTACCTCAAGGTACTAAACATAACTGTATGTATCGATTGTTCACCAATATACCTAAGACCCGTCTATAACTCTATGTACATTGCTAATCGCGATCATACTCCTACACTTAGTCATCAACTCAGGTCCAACACCTCTATCGTTGTTTACAGTGTACGCTCCAGCTGAACACGCTGAAGGTGCAAAACATAAAACAAAAGAAGAAGGTGATGAGCTTGAAGATGCAGGAAAAGATGAAGCCCCAGAATGGGCTCACAAAGGCTAGAAAGGAAAGAGAAGGATGGCGATTACAGACATTCATAAGAAGTATTCAATGCATTTTTATACTGTGTATTTATCGAAAGGATATACTAATTAACACTAACTAAACGAACGGAATGAGGAAAATACTAAGAAAACTATGATATATAGCATTATAAGTTATTTAAATTGAAAATGTCCTTCTATTGATACATGGCTGTCTACTGATAATGTCCTTCGTCAAGCTTGGTATACCTCTTAACTGTCCATAGTGCCAAATAAGACCTAGCTGGTAACAATACTTTACTTTTTAATGGCTATTTTTTTCTCTACGTCAGCCAGAGCCGCCCAATAACCAGATAAAACTCGATTATGTCCGGGTTTGACTACACATTCGCCGTTAACCAGAGTATATCCCTTTTCACAACTTTCAACAACACATTGACCACTTTGACAAGATACAGCTGAAATATTTGGAATTGAGGTACAATCCTGACCTGCTAGTTTACCTTTAGCGGGAATCATACATCCACCACCTGTTCAGAGCAGACGTGTCAGCTTCATATATTTGGCGTTAAATACAATGTATCCAGCCGTGGAAGTGGGATAGAAATATACTTACAAGATTCTAAATCAGTTTGTGTATTGATGCACTCGAACAAACTTGATTTTCTACTTGATCCGAAGCTGATTTCGCATACTTCCTTGTTTCTTGGACAGCTAAGAACAATTGTAGGTTATCAGCTCACTTACTTACCGATTGGGCTCGATAAGTGCCATACAAGTATATAGCAGGAAAGGCTGTACGCCACTTACATGGATCGAGTAGCATCTTTGTAAACCGATCTTCTTTGATTTTGTGTTTGAGGAATACCAGATACGCAAGCTGTTCCTTGTAAGACACAGAAATTGCCACATTGGACATAGGTTACAGTGTTATCAGTGTAACAAGCTATGGTACATCACGATTATCAGTCATGTATATCATGTTTCCAACAGGGAATTAAGTCGGCAATATGACTTACTGTAACTACAACTTCCGCAGGAATTTGGCACTGCGTTATCAGGGTAAGTACAAGTTGTGCCAGATCGAATGACCTGTATCATCAGTTAAGAAATATATTCAGCTTCATAATCTCTACAACAGCATCCTAGCAAAGCTTGAACTCACAGTAGGTAAGATATTCGAAGCAATTGTTGTGGTAGCACCAGCAACACCTCCGACTGAATTCAAGACAGGGGCCAAAATACCTTGATTGGCCCTCACGATAGTATTGATCTGAGTGAGTGAAGCAGGTGTAATAACTCCTCCATCTACGCAGATACATACTCTGTCAAAATCCAATATCAGCTCGTGTTAATCGCACAAATGATAGAAGTTAAGAAGAAAGATGAGATCTACTGACCCACTAGCAAGGTTGATACCTAAAAGACTAAGATTGACCGTTGCACACAATGTGGCATCAGCAGCATTTTGCCTTTTATCTAATCCATTTTGTTGGGGTTCAAATAAGCCTCTACCATAAACTGAAGTGATCAAAACCAAACAAGAAATCAAGTGAGTGAATACAGATTGCAAAGCCACCATTGTAAATTAGAAAGCCTAAAAGTAAAGGAAGGTTTAAAGATGAAAAATCGAAAAACCAAAATGAAGTGATTAGTCAGTTATGAAAATGCAATTCGAATATTTTAGCTATTTATATATTTGTTGTCTTACGTCCATATTCTTTCTCTTTGTCAAGTCATGTTGACATCCTGTTCCAAAGCTAGAGCTGAAGTGAAACCAAAGTGAACGCTAATGCTGTTCGTGGACATGATGTCCAACGGAAAGACGACAACTCACAATTCCACTGCATCCGCAATAGGAATGCAGCGACGTTCCGGAAGAACAAAATTATGTGAAAGTTAGCATTGTTTAGGTTCTGACGTTAGATGCTTTGAGTCTCGATCTTTTCCCTTGCTTTGATAATAAGGCCGCTTCATGGGTTCCTTAGACTTTCCTCAGGTTATCCTTCTTGCGATATATCTAAACCTTGATACCTAAGGTGCGACAAAGCTCGTTGACTCTTTCGCGCCATTAGGCGGTTATTAAAAATTAACGACTTCTGGACTTGAAAAAATCTCGATAGTCTCAGATAAGAACGAGGGTGATTAGATATAGTCTCGTATACTTGGTGGCGTGATAGCAGAAAGCTTTACGCCACAATTGAATTAAGTTTATTGTATCTATTCAGGCCTGAGAAACGGTTACAAATACTCCATTGTACAGTATAACGAAAGAACAAGCGCAAGTCTTGAGGTATCTCTGGACTGTGAAAAACTAATTATATATGATAAGCAGACCTATGGTCCATGAGACGTATATTGATCCCCACACAGAGGACTCGAGACAATGTTACGTTATATTGATTCCCACACAGCAGACCCGTAACGGTATTACGTTATGAACAAGGGGATGAATTGTCAGAAACCAAAAAAAGTCTATTAAACCTAAACCCATTTTGCATTTAGACATCTTACGTTTGAACAGGTACTGATTACGTCTTTCTTTATTTCCAGCGGATATGCATGTGAGAACCGTTTAAACACTGATTATACCAATCAACAATATTGCTACAACTACCTTACTGTATGCTGAAGCGCACGATTTTTCGCTTCGCTCTCAGGAACACACTAATTAAGGTCCGTTTGTCTACATGTGAGACTACCAGGACGAGGTCAAAGGGGTTACGTTATAGTTACAGTGCTCGAAAATTGAGCATGCATGTGGATAGAACATGCATGAGGATTGAGTAATTTGGCGTAGATAGGGGGATAAAATCAATTTTCTCATGCTACCGAATTATCCTGAATGCAGCTAGTGGATGATGAAATTCCCATGTTGTTATGGTGCCACCTTAGAACCCAGCTCTCTGCCGTACGATAACCTCACCGCAAATTGCGGAGAAGTGAGACAAACAATACTGTATTGATCAGGTATATTATATTTTGTGTAAGTGCGATCGTCTATGTCATCCGTCACCATGTCTGTTCTACTATTAATTGTACTCTTACTATAGCAGTGAAGTAAACGATTCTCAACGATTCAACCTGTCAGATACCATCCTCAATTCGGATGTATAATATATATGCTTTTACTCCGTTTCACTAAGGTTATTGAGCTTGGCCAGAAAATTATTCAGGTTAGACTGACTCATTCCGTAATAGGAGACCCCATCGCCATACGATCATCGGCCGTCGGCACATTATAAGCGAGTTATTGGCAGAATGGTAGATTAACTGTATAGACGATACATGCTATCACACACTTGTAGTAATGCTAGGTACAATGATGGTGTGCCTCTATATATACAGATTTTCCTTAATGATATGTTATATCTAAATACACATCTTTTCCTTATAGCTTCGAACATCCTTCTTGACCGTATAGGATGAATGAATATGTCCCAACGAGTATGCGAATTGAGTAGAATACTGCTCCAAAGCCTAAATGGACTATCATTAAGGCGAAATCGATCCCAGGCAACTATCGGGAAACCTTTCCTGTATCAATAAATGCTGCTCCTGATTTACCAGATTTTTCGCTTAAAGTTTTAATTACAACATTTGTTTGACGTAATGCTTGTTCAAGATGTGATACTTGATTCAGTTCATTTAATTCTATTTTCCCCATAAAATATCATCAACACGGTTCCCCGATAAACCTAGATCAGTACTTACCCTTGAGTTCTCTGATCAGTGCATCTGCCCATTGTTTCCTTTGTTCCTTCCAAAATGGATCATTCATTCCTGTAGGATTACTGAGGATCCCAAAAGCTTTCTCTGCGATTTCTTTCACGCCCGCTGGCCGAGAATCACAATGATTGGTTCTCATCATTCGTCCCTTTTCCAGTACAATATCCAGCGTCTCGTCTTTCGCTTCTGGTAACGAAGAAAGATGGAGCAGGTGGATAAATTCATATATTTCCAATTGTGCTGAAACTGATCCGGGCAAAGAGGAAGTGGATAACCCCTTGATAAGTTTCGATGGTAAAGGGTTTTCAAAGGACTTGGTAATACTGGCGTGAAGCCATTTCAGAGCTTGCTGTTTGGATGAAAAGTCTGCTAGCGTTATTTCTGTTGATGATATATTTATGTCGGTATTTCCGATGGAAACTTCTGATACCGCCTTTGTAGGCGGAAGTCGTTCTCGCTTGATCATATTGGTTCGTAATAATGACAAAGCTCTTGAATGTCCATTATGTTGTAAATAGTCAAGTACTAAGGCCGCTGAGGTCTTCTCGATAGGATCGAGGGCGTGTTTGGGATTTGATGGGCTAGCAGGCGAAGGCGTTTCAACTTCAATTTCTTTCAACTCTTTCTCCAGAGCACACGCCAAAGCGGCTTTTGAAGCTGGCTTAGTTTCATCCTGGTTGTCTAGACTGTTGTCAGGAGAAGATATGGCGGAGTTGGATTTTGATTGAACTCGAACTTGATCCACTAATCTTGGTATCTTATCAACCTGGGTTGAATTGATATTCGCCCATATACCGTCTTTAGTTGATTTCACATAAGAATCAATATCGAATTTGAATGGACCGGTAAAGTTTATTGCTATTGATTCACCAACTGATCGAAGTCCGATTGCGGGGTGTAAACCAGATGACATATTCGAGAATCTATGTCCCATCATTTGACCATTCTTAGTGAAGAATGCTCGTCCAGTGGTAAAATCAAGTCCACATCCTACTGTATCACCAGCTATAACAGGATAATAAGCATGAATGAAAGCTTCTAGGTTTCACGTGAACAGTCATACAACTCACTTGTCCAAGTCTCACTAAATCTATCTCCTCGACCTTGACCTTCAAAACTTCTCCCGTCATCACCATGCCACCCCCAACTTCCTTTATCCCATCCCACTAATCTTCTTAAATTAGCCCCTCTTTTCATCCAGCCTACAGACATAAATCCTTCTTCACCTTTATTGATCACTTCTGCTTCATAATAATGAACTCCGCATTCTAACGGTATAGGAATGGTAGTATATAATGAAGTTGCATCTGCATCGCCTCTTGTCGGTTTACATCCCACAAAGGTTATCAACGGTCGTAATGGTAGGGAAGCTGATTTGTAAGTAGACAAGGCAAGATGGGAGTAACGTAAAGGTGGTATGAAATTTGCTGGTAAGGGAGTACTCGTTGGCAAGGTGGACAAATCCAAGTAGCTGGGTCGAAGTGAACTTTCCTCTTCGTTTGGATGAGATGATGTTTTGCGCTTTTTCCGTATTGGCGAAGATTTCTCTGAATCCTCTGCTCTTGGTCTGGTTATACCTCGACTTCGAACTATCAACGGTACTATAATCTCTGCTATATCCTTATTCGTAGGTTCGCACCCTGTAGCATCCCCGATACCTCTTATAGGCGGTGGAAATTCTGTTGCTTCTTCTTCAAACTCTTCTGGGAATCTTAAATCGGGTGGTGCACCAATCCTTTGTAAAAGGCTTCTTCTTCTTCTGTTATTTCTACCACGATGTAAGCTTGATCTATTAGGTATCTGAGCTGATACAGGACCATCTACATCAAACTCTCTATCACCATCAACATGATTATGTATTCTTAATCTAGAATTCCAACGTTCTTCATCTGAATCTAGGTCATTCAAGTTGCTGAAATCTTCTTCTTCCGATTGGCTGTAACCTAATGTCTGATCAAAAGGGATCACTTCATCAGGATCAAAAGTTTCAATAGTGGTTACAGGACCCCTAGCAGGGTTTCTCCTCCTACGACGTAGAAAGGAAGTTATTTCTTGACCAGCATTCGTTGCACTAGCGCTAGTACTGCCATTACCGCTACCACTGCCATCTAAAGGTCTTGTATTCAGTCGATAATGCACTCTGTTGACTGGATCCTGAATATCGGAAGAAGGGAAAGGTATGATTATAGGATCGCTTGATGGGCCAGTTGTCTGATCCATGATAGAAGGATCATCTAAATTACCAATTGCATGACTAAAACCAGCACCTGCTCCAGTAGGTAATGCTCTTTGCATTCCCATACCCCAGCTAGAAGACGAGTTGGGGGCAAATTCGCCTCCTCTCCTCGTAGCCTCTGCTGAGACTCGGACGGTAGGACCCCTCAACCTGTTTCTAATGGTGGAAGCGGCAGCAGGCTGTTCTGTTTCTTCCGGTTGAATATGCAACAACTCTTCTAAAGTGAACATGGGAGCAAGATGAGATGGAGGACTAGGTTCGGTTCTATTTGGACGAGTTGGTGATGGTGAAGGAGGTGAATGATTTGATGGTCTTGTAGGTATTTGAGGCGGTGGAGTTGAGACGTCTCCTTGAGAATCTGGATTTCTTGCTCCATTGGCTATAGCATTTGATCTATTTTGAATTGTACTACTTGGAGTTTCCGTCAATCTACTTCCGGAAAGTCCAGCTTGTCCTGAAGCAGTATCTTCTGGGTTTATCGTTGGATCACTACGACGTCTTTCTCTTTGACTTTGACTTGATCTTGATCTCCAAGGAGGTGAAGGATTGATATTTATAGGTTCTGCATAAACGTTTAATTCATCTAATCCTTCAACTCTATCAACATCTCCTTCATCCCAATCTCGATATCTTTGTCTAGTTGATCTTTCAGCATTTCTATGTAAATTCATCATTTCATCTCGAACTCGTAAATCCTCTTCAGTGATATGTGGATGAGATGATGATCGGGCGGCGATAGATGCATAAGATGGACTTGCTGAAGATGAGCTACCAGCTCGCCGTAATGGTGGGAATGGATCCACAGGAGGTGAATGACCGCGATGGGGAGGCATGTTCGTTGTCCTTTTGCAAAAAGTAAGCTACTTTTCGGTAAATTCATCAATACCACATGAAAAGAGGAAAGCTAAAATATAAAAATATAATGGGATATCAAGAATGTTCAACAACAACAAAGAACCCAGCAGAGCTTGAGGATGAGATGATGTAAGGCGCGCGTGACACGTGACACGAGGATGGCAAAGGCTTTTGACTGTTAGGCGCCAGTGCAAAGGATGGCTTCTGATACGCGTTTTTACCCTGAATGGTATGGATTGGTACTTTGTAATCATTTCTTTCTTTCTATGATCAGATATAGATAATCTTGCACATCTGCTATCAACAATAAATGACAAGATAGCTATAACTCACCTTCAACTGGCATCACCGATAGATATCTAATCGTGCTCATGAAGCATATTCGAGTAGTCTAGAAAACCTCTACCAATCAGGTAATCCGCTCGAAAGCGGAACTCAATGTCTCCTTCTTTACCAAACAACCATCCAGCTTCGTCCATACCTTATAGCTATATCCCTTATCAGCAGTATCCCCAACAACCCTCTACTGGACAACCTCCACAATCAGGCTACCCTCCAAACTTTAAGTCGGATTACAGTGTGCAACCGCATATTCAAGGGATACCGACGCATAATTTCAATCATCCTACATCGCAAATCGGTAATTTCATAAGTGGAGGTGAACCATCATCAATCCCAAATAATCAAAATTATTATCCTCATCCTCATCAACACCCTGTTGTGAATAACGAGTATAATATCCCACAACCTACCTATTCTGGTGCATATTCACAATCATCTCAACCTGTATACTCGTTTAGTCAACCATATCCCATTCAACAATCGTACTCTCATACTCCTCAACTACAAAATATCCCAAGTCCTGCTGAACCATCTCGTTATCATCAGCCTCCGTCTCAACTATCTGTCAGTCCCAGTGCTTCAGCATCTCCGGCCTTCAATCACTTATTACCTCAAGCAGACAATCAGAGCAGTCCACGGAGGGACCAATTTGATCCAGCGTTGAGTTGGCAACAGCCTGTACAACAGCAGCAGCAACAGCAACAACAACAATCGCAATTTCTGATTTCTCACCACCTTTCGCCCGCTGTGACACCGACAATCACATCTTCGACTCCTCCTGCTAAGTCGCCAATCAAGATAAGATTGAAGGTTGGCTCCAAACCTCCTGGAGAAAATACCAATATGACGGGACGAACGCGTCATGCTGCTATAGTAGAACAGGAAGAATCGTATGGTGGTAGACCTAGGAGAGGTGCGTCGCAAAGGGCTCAGGCTCAAATGGTCAGCTACAAAGAGGATGACGATGATTTTGAAGATGCAGAAGGCGAAGATGATGCTGAAGGTGAAGAAGATGATGAACCAGAAGATGGGAAGTTTAAACCGGAATTACCAATAGCTCCAATCAGACCTACAAGATCCGGTAGAACAAGCAAAGCACCGGAACGATATGGTAATGAAGATGATTTCGAAGATAAATTGATGCCTTCAAGTCCCCCAGAAGTCGTAGAACCTAGAAGAAGCAGTGGCAGAGTGAGAAAAATCGTGGTAGACCCAGACGAAGATGAAGAGGAATTCAGACCCACCCCTGCCACAAGAAACGCTGTCCCAACTAGAGCAACAAGATCATCTCTGGGATCAGTACATGCCGTCGAACCACCTGCAGCTGGACCATCGTATACCAATGGAAATATCAAACCTCCTAAACGCAATACCCGACAATCCAGTAAAGTTAGACATTCGTCTGCTGATGCAGAAGATTTCCAACCTACCGACGATGGTTCGGTAACCGATGAGAACGCTTCAAGCGATCAGTTCGGAAACTTTGAAGACGAAGAAGAGGAAGATGATGATCTGCAATCTAGATCTTCACATGGATCATATGGTAGAAAGAAATCTAGGAGTAGCAGAAGAGCTACTAGATCGATGCCTACGAGAAGAACCACCAGATCAGCTAAACGAGCTGATCCCGATTCAGATGACGAATATGGTGCTAGACCAAATGAAAAACGTAATCTTAGAATCAGAACTTCTAAACCAAATTATCAACTACCAACACTTGACGACCTAAGTAAGGAAATTAGCATGCAAGAAGCTATGGCTGCTGCTTCAAGACCTAATGGACGTCCACGCGGTGTAGGTGGTCTAAGTACAGGCGTAAGATTCGGTGCCAGTGCAGGTAGCAAAGGTCTACCGTGGAGTGTGAAAGGTAAGGATTTAGCTCAAGCCATGGGTGATCCTGATACAAGTGATTCGGTAAGTGTTCATGTCTTCTCAGGCAAGTCGACAAGATTACTAACAAAGGTGCATTAGGACGACTTCGCTACTCCCCTCAAGAGTGGTGCCGCTGGACCGTCAATGTCCGGTGCTGCCCCTGGGACAGCGCAAAGGACAAACGCGGTTGGACCTTCAGACGTACCAAATTATGGAAGAATCAATCCTAAATCAAGTAAGTTGAACCGAGTCTGCGATGAACGATGTGTTGATGTCGCGAAACAGATATGGCCGACGCCGACCCGCTTGGTATCGATATGAACGTTACCTTTGACAATGTAGGAGGCTTGGATGATCGTAAGTTGAGGTAACTCCCCTTACAAGATCTTCAGCTAATGTGTTCTATCTAGACATCAATCAGTTGAAAGAGATGGTTGCCCTGCCATTGCTGTATCCAGAGCTATTCCAGCAATTCGGTATTACTCCACCTAGAGGTGTTTTATTCCATGGTCCACCAGGTACAGGTAAAACGCTCTTAGCTAGAGCATTAGCAGCGTCATGCGGTACGGGCAATACCAAAATTGGTAAGCCAGTTTAGCAGCAGACATATATATTAAAAGCTAACCCATATATAAATAGCTTTCTTCATGCGAAAAGGTGCAGATGTCCTGTCTAAATGGGTCGGTGAAGCAGAAAGACAGTTGAGGATGTTGTTCGAGGAAGCTAGAGCCTGTCAACCTAGTATCATCTTCTTTGATGAAATTGATGGTGAGCTTGTATAAATGGGTGCCTCTCTTCTGTAAATAGCTGACAATAACGTTTCAGGTATCGCACCCGTCAGAAGTAGTAAACAAGATCAAATTCACGCTTCATTGGTTTCCACACTATTAGCGTTAATGGATGGTATGGACGGACGAGGTATGTCGGATACACGCAAATGATGTTGAGGCTTAAGCAAGCTAATCCGAACGCAACATAGGCCAAGTGATCGTTATTGGTGCTACAAACAGACCAGACGCCGTGGATCCAGCTCTTCGTCGACCGGGTCGATTTGATCGAGAGTTTTACTTCCCCTTACCTAATAGAGCCGCTCGAAAAAAGATAATACAAATAAATACTAGAAAATGGGATCCTCAATTATCTGATGAATTCACAGATAAACTAGCGCAGTTGACTAAAGGATATGGTGGTGCTGACTTACGAGTAAGAAGCGCTGATTTTTGTTCCCATAGCGATCACAAGGCTAATTTCTGATACAATTAGGCATTATGTACGGAAACAGCGCTCAACGCTATACAGAGGCGTTATCCTCAAATATACAAAACTGCTGATCGACTCCAGCTGGAGACAAAGTCTATACATGTATCTGCTAAAGACTTCATGATGTCTATAAAGAGTGAGCTGAAGACCATGTGTTAAACGTCGATATTAGCTAAATGTTACGCTCTTCTCAGAGATTGTACCATCATCTGCTAGATCAACATCATCTGCTGCCGTCCAGCTACCGTCTCACCTTGTTCCTCTCCTTTCTGCTCCGTTAGAGCGAATCAGAAAAGCTATCGATCATGTATTGCCGCCCAGAAAAAACCCTACCGCATTGGAAGAAGCTGAATACGAAGATGAAGAAGGCGACAGCTTTGAAAAGCACATGATGCTACAATGTAAGTATAACTTATGCAATCAGATGATCGCGGCTGACGGCAATCATTGTTTCAGCGCTTGACAAACTACGAACTTTCAAACCTAGGATATTGATTTATGGAGAAGCAGGTATGGGTCAAGCATATCTGGGCCCGGCTATCCTGCATCACTTGGAAGGCTTCCATGTCCAAAGCTTTGATTTGGGTACCCTGTTAGGCGATTCGACAAGAGTAAGTGACTTATACATTATCTATTCACTAGTCATTGGTAGTCGATATTAACTTCCATTATAGTCTATCGAAGCTGCTGTAGTCCAGTTGATTGTAGAAGCTAAACGACATCAACCCTCCATCATTTTCGTACCGGCTTTATCAGCTTGGTCAGCAACTATCAACGACACTGCTAGAGCCACGGTCAGAACACTGTTGGATGGCATAGCACCTTCAGATCCGATTCTGGTTCTTGGTGTGTCAGATGCACCAATCGATGAATTGCCCGGGGATGTAAGAGGGTTGTTTGGATTTGGTCCTGAAAACAGGATCGCTCTGGAAACGCCTACTAGGGTAAGTAATGGCTTTCACGTAAACGACAAAGTCATTTGATCCGCTACCACTTGTGCTTCGATTGTTGACATATTACTTCCCTTAGTCCGAAAGAACAGCCTACTTTGCCGACTTGTTCGCCGCTTTACATCGACCACCTACAGAATTCCCTGATGGTATGCCCCGTAAAAAGCGAGTCTTTGAAGTCCTACCATTGGCTGCTCCACTTCCTCCCCGTCAGCCCACTGCTGCAGAATTGCTTAGAGAAGAGGAGAAAGATCAAGCTGCAAGAGATATGATCTTCCAGTCTTTTGTCCATCTTGTTAGGGATTTCTTGAAACGACATCGGAAGGTGATTGCCAGTGTCAAAGTGAGTTAAAAACCCGAACTGAACCCAAAAATGCTTGGCCTAATATTCTTTTCCACGTTCTCAGGATGACGCAATGGCATACTCAAATTACCTAGCGGAACAAGCTGCTGTAGCAGTGGCACCGGCTACTGAACCTGAAGTCGTAGAGACCGAGGTTGCTGCGATAATACCAACAGCCGACGGTGATGTAGCTATGGCTATCGATCCAAGTATACCACCTGCGATTGTCGTGGACGGGGAACCTCCCATTGACGCGCCTGTGACCGATGGTACAGTCATCACAGTCGAGACGGTTACTCTCCCAGTTTCAGCTCCACCTGCTGCATCGTCAGAACCAGTTTGGCAAGCCCACCCCATTGATATCGACACTTTACAATATAAATTGCTCAAACATAAATACTATACACCTGCCGATTTCTTAGCTGATATATCTAAAATTGAAGAAAACGCTTCAAAGTTGAATGATCCAGAAAGATTAAGTAGAGTACAAGAAATGGCAAGTAGTGCAAGATATCATGTTCAAGGATTTGACCAAAAATGGATACCTGAATTTGAAAGGTATAAAGAAAGAATGTTAGCTAAGAAAGCTGAAAAACAAAAGAAGAAGGAAGCGGAAGCTGCTGCTGCTGCTAATAAAGAGGACGGAAACCTAGGTGGAAATGCGAATGATATTGTTCCTATCGATGGAAATGGAGTTGCATCAAATCCAACAACACAAAATCATATTCATACAAATGGCTTTTCAACTGAAAGTGGATCGAGTTTGAAACGACCTAGAGAAGGTGATGAAGACGAAATCGACGGTTCAGGTGATATCCAAGGTAGAGAGAAACGATCAAAAGATCAAGAACAAATCGAAATGGAAATCGATGATTCTGCAAGAATAGCAAATCCAATAACTGTTACATCAAATGGTCAACCTTCACCGCCACCAGCAGCTCCTTCTGTGATTTCTACCATACCAAGTGTACCTTCACCCAACAAGAAATCCAATACTACACTGATTGATCATCCACAATTCATAATACCGGAAGAAGACTTGAGAGGTTTGAGGTCGGATTTAGATTTGATTTCAAGTACCTTTAATATTGATCAATTGGAACAACTGAGAGCAAGTTTATTTGATATAATATGGAGAGGTAGAACAGAATGGAATAGAAAAGAAATGATTGAACATATGAGAAAAAGAATTTCAGAATGGGGTCAAGAAGTTGAAAAGTGGATAGACGGCGGGAAGTGGTAGTGATTGTTGGGAATCAAAAATTTGTATCTAGAACTTTTATCAATCTTAAATTTGGGTAATGAATGATGCAATATCTTGATCTTAACGGATTTTGGTTATTCAACCTGATCTACCAGTCAGCGAGCAATGGTGTTGGCTACTTCTAGCTTTAATCAAGCTGCTTCTTGTTTCCCCATTGTCCTGCTCATATGAAACCTAAGGGACATTGTTGTTATGTAGCATACTAAGCGTTTTGTCCCTCTTGAATGTTGCACCGTACTTCGAAATCGAAAATCGACGAGTCAGAAATACATTTAATGATTCACTATGCATTCCAACCTTCTTTCTTTTTCCTCATCTAATCTGATTCAAATCTAATACATATTTATCTACAGCACTTTATTTGCTATGTTTCGATCAGCTTTTAACTTATTTATTTTTGATTCGATTGCCATTTTAAAAAAGCCTGTTTAGCTTCATTCTGAGCAATTTTTTCCATTTCTTTTAATGTATTTTCATTATATTGATTTTCACCTGCAGAATAATTTAAAGCACCAATAACTTTTTCGTTTTTTTCATCCAAAATCGGTATTGATAAAGTTTGATGTACACCTAAATCAAATAATGCTTGATAATCATTATAAGTTGATTTAATTTCTGAACTATTCCAAGAAACATGTGATTTATGTTGTTTTATTACTGTATTTGGCCACGGTGCTTCTTTAGGCATTACTTTTTCACCATTTACTGGATAATCTTTCTAATCGAAGTTACAGTACATTATGAGTTAGGATTCTACCATATTGTCATACAGAATTTTAACTTACAGGATCAGAAGACCAAATTCTTCTTAAAGCGAATCGATCTTCAATCCATTCAAATACTGTAAAATTCAAATAACCAAAGTTCTATACAGAAATCGATCTATGAATTAGCTACAATTCTCTTAATATGGACATATGCATTCGCTCTTTTCCACTCACATCTTTAGCATGCTTAGCTATAGCGTCGAATTCTGGTGCATTGGGTCCAGATACATCTGGTCTAGAAATCAAGGTGTTTGGTGCTTGTGACATATTTGCGTTGACTTGATGTATTATTGCTAGCTGACTGGAATAGCTATCTACTGTGATGTGTATAATTGATAGCTTGACTGATAGCTTGACTGTTAATATCGTTATATCACAGACACCTCTTTATCGTCTATCTATCACTTCTAATTGACCAAACCACGCAATCATCCCCGAATCATCATCATCGCGTATTAAGCGGTTACTTATACGATCTATCTCTTGATTGATGTGTTGACCACGGCAATACCGAATGAAGACACCGAGGGCAAAGCAAGCTTATCTTATTGATCTAAAGAAGACATTTAGTAGAAACGCAGAGATACATAACTCTGGTACGCGTTCCGAACATTATGAGAAAGGATTGTTTAAAGGGGTAAACCCCGTCTTTCCCCATCGTACTCCATTAACTTCTCCACTGGGGTCAGCTGCTTATCTTTCTGTTTATTCAACCGCCAAGATACAACCGATGGATAAAAGAACGTAACAACAGCCAATATTATAGACCATTTCTACTCTATCCCGAAGAGCTTTTTACCATAAACAGTAAACTCAAGTGCAGATTCGGTTCATATTTATTGTAATGTACCCTGAAAGGAGGCCGAGGGATGTCAAGAAACAATCGACACCGCGGGCAAAGATAGTTCCTGAGTGTTCAAATGACACACCGTTAATCTAGGTAACCTGATGAATGAAACAATATGGAGTATAGACTGTGAGAAACACATCGACAGATATGAAGAGATTATCTTTGATAGATATGAGATTTCAGATATATATCCCATTCATGGAAAACAGAAAGGGGAACTTATCCTTGCTAACCTCTTTGAAGAATATATCATCTTACTAACTTAACAATACCAATTTGAGGAAAGATGTCGAAAGTACAAGATTACGATGAGAAAGGTTTTGGTGGTTTGAACCAACCTATGGAAGTACCGGAAGGACATGATCAAGTTCATCATGATGTTACAAAGAAAGATGATGAAGCGGCAGCTTTCTTAGCTGAGTAAGCCTTCTTCTATGGTACTCAACTCACAAAACCATGTTGACTGATCGGCATTTTCATATCCTTGTAGAGTGGCGAATCGACCTGACGCAGAAGAAGTCTTATCTCCTTTAACACCACAAGAATCCAAGAAGCTTATTCGAAAAATCGATTGGATCATGGTGCCACTTCTTGGTGTTGCTATGAGTAAGTTCTGTCAATCGAATAAGGTATATGGTAAATAAAGATCGTTATTGATCAATCTATTTTCTTTCTCGTAGTGATGGGTTCAGTCGATAAAGTAGCTTTAGCCACAGCTGCTGTCATGGGTTTACGAGAAGATACGCATTTAGTTGGTCAACAATATTCATGGACCTCCTCAATTATTTACTTTGGTGCTATAGCAGCAATTTTACCTTCTTTGATGTTGATGCAAAGACTACCTCCCCACATTTACATGTAAGCTTGATATTTTTCACTCGAAACATTTACAGCGCTAATCAGAACGTGCATAGCTCAACCAACGTTACCATTTGGGGTATCATCACTCTCTGTTTACCTGCTTGTAAGAATTTTGCAGGTTTGATGGTTGCAAGATTCATGTTAGGTGTATTTGAATCAGTTATTTTTGCTGGTCTTGGTTTAATTGTATCAATGTGGTGGACAAGAGAAGAACAATCATATCGAACAGCCATTATTTTCTCTACTGCTTCTTCAATTACAAATGGTTTATTAGCTGTTGCAGCATGGAATTATAAAGGAACAGCCATTTCTCGATGGCAATTGTTATTCTTATTAGTTGGTGCAATTACATTTGCTTGGTCTTTATTGATGTGGGCTTTCTTACCTGCAAATCCAACAAAAGCAAGATGGTTAACTTTAAGACAAAGAGTTGCTGCTACAACAAGAATGCAAGATAATCATACTGGTATGGAAAACAAGATTTTCAAATTAAATCAATTTAAAGAAGCTTTCATTGATCCAAAAACTTGGTTCTATTTCTTTATCAACGTTATGTTGAATATTCCAAATGGTGGTTTAGTCGGGTAAGTCAAGTGTATAAAATAGATACAAGAAATGTCCGCTAACCTGTAGTCTAATCCCCTGTGATCAACAGCTTCAACAGTATTGTCGTAAAATCACTTGGTTTCACCACTCAAACAACATTGTTCTTGGGTATCTTAACAGGTAAGTTTAATTCCCGTAAATTTCACATCTCACCAAGTTTGGCTGATTGCTTCGCAATTAGGTGTAATGTCATGGATGTCATCTCTATTCTGGGGTTGGGTAGCTGTAAAAACCAAGCAAAGACATTTATCTGCTATGGCTTCATGTGTTTTACCTTTAATCGGTACAATCCTTCTTTATAAACTTCCAAGAGATAAAGTCGCTCTTCTTTACCTTTATCTCGGTTACATGTACTGGTAAGTTTTTCGAATCTTACTCTGGATAAAATAGGGTCCCTTACTGATGTGTCATCTATGATGATTAGGGGTCCATATATTGTTATGATGGCTTCAATGTACGCTAACACTGGTGGTCACACGAAGAAATTGACTGTTTACGCTTTGGGTTACATGGGTTACTGTGTAGGAAATATTGTAGGTTTTGCAACTTAAAGTATCTTCTCGCACGATGTAATCAATAGCTGATTAGTTGTTTTTTTTCACTTAGATTGGTCCTCAAACTTTCTTGACTAAACAAGCACCTTTATACGTTGGTGGTGTGATTGCCATGTTAACATGTTACTCTTTGGCACTTGTCACTATCGGGTTCTACTACCTCGTAAGTACTCATATATGATAAACCGCATCAAAGAGAGAAATAGTAATGACGATTGTTCGCTTTACCTGCAGTACCTAAAAAAATTGAACATCCGAAAAGCTAAAGAATACGAAGCTAATAGAGCTCAATTAGAATCTGAAGATCAACTTTTGAGTGATTGGCAAGATTTGACCGATCTCCAAAACCCAAGATTCGTTTATGCCATCTAAGGAGTAGGGGTTGCTACGAAGTGTTTTTTAAGAAGTGCTGAACATAGCTCGTTTAGATTGACTACAAATGACGGATTGGGACGCGTGTCTAAATTGAAAATATACATAAATAAAGGAATATCGGAGACAGGATTACCTATGTTTGTAGAGTTTGTACGATTTCAAAGGAGTATGCAAATGTCAATCAAAATATATTCAGTCAGAAACGTGTTCGTTAGTCCAGAATTATGCGAATCCTCGCTTAAATGTTGAAGATGCAAGGTATACTTGATTCTGTATGCTATGAACAATCACTAATACGATGTTTCACTGGGTTGCGCCTCAAATATTGCTACTGGGTTAGCCCGAACTCAGTAAGCAGGTATGATTGATTACCACAGAAATCTATTCGAATTAAACGTGGAGTGATTCTTGCCAAATAGCATATGTCAAGATTCCATGTATACTTGTCCCCATATGGTCGCTCGTTGTAACGAGTTTAGTTTACTGACGATAAGTAAACCATAGCCAGCGGGCAAGTCAAGAAATATACAGTATGTAGATCGGATATAGCCGAATGACAGGAACATTACAAGCTAAGTAAACATTAAGGATACGCATACAGCGGGGTTGAGATGCTGTGAATCGCTCTATGATTTGATGGAGTTAAACACCTACCGATATCGCATTACTCGCCACTTGACCTTTGCATCGCCAATCTTGGTAGTATCAAGTATTATCGGACCGGAGAGCGCACAACTTATGCTAGATTGTTGGGTGAAAATCAGCCTTTCTGTCAAACAGCAGGAGTTCAGGAGTCTACCGTTTGAGTAACTTAGTATGAGCGCCGATTAAAAAAGAGTTTTTAGCTTCGAATCTTGGACTACCCCTGCTTCTGTTGTTGAACACCCCCTACCCCGCTTGCTAATTCAAGGGAAGAACTTACTGGAACTTGGTGTTATCATCTGACCAATTAATCTTCGCCTAACGTTAACGTTATAAAAGTTAGAAGTAGTATGGGCCGCCGAGGGATAGCTAAACCGGTAATTCGGTATTCTGTCTATCGGGTTATACTTTATCATTCAACTTGACCGCGGGCAACATACAATTATCGATTAATGGGTTCAACTTTATTGTTTTGCTTGACTGAGGTAGTATTTTGGCGATAGCTGCTACCAGAATATAAGTAAATAAGAATGTATGTATTTTCGATTTTTCATCTTTTCTTCCAAGCATATTTTTATCAGTAAAAACACATCCAATTCAGATTACAATGTCCGCTGACAAAGTAAACGACTGGCCATTCCCTAACCCCCAGGTAGTAAGGGCGGAATAGTGAGTGTCTATTAAGTCACCTCCACTTCTTTCAATACACATTACTGACCGTTGTCTCTTTATATGACTATTGTAGTCTCCCTAAATTAGCTATCAAACCATGGGTTTCAGCTCATCCAGCTGATAAGGTACTCAAGAACTGTAAAGTTGTTGACGCTGCTTCAGGAAAATTACTTGATGGTTTAAAATCAATTACCATCTCAAAGGGTAAAATCGTATCTGTTGAAAACAGTAATGATAATGAAACTGGAAGTAATGTAGTTGATGTCAAAGGTGCTTTCGTTTGTCCGTAAGTCGAGGTTTCTCATTTGTAGATCGTTCCTTGTTAGCGAAAAAATCAGAAACTGATCAAAATGGACACGGTCTTTCAATTATAGCGGTTTAATCGATTGTCATGTACACATCACTGCTACTCCTGGTGTAAAAACCATGTTAGAATTAGTCAAATTACCTGATCAACTTACAAGTTTGAGATCTACCTATGTACTTAAAGGTAAGTTCATTTCTAGCATCCGTTTCCAGCGGCGAAGGGGGTGTCGAGGGGTGGCTGATGATGGTGAATAACGATAGGGGGAATGCATAATGAATGAATACTGATATTTCGTTTTCATGACTGATCAGAAATGCTCGCTAGAGGTTTCACAACAGTTAGAGATACTGGTGGAGCTACCAAAATCATTGCCAATGCATTAGATGAAGGTTTATTAGAAGGACCAAGATTATTCCAATGTGGTAAAGCATTATCACAAACTGGTGGACATGCAGATTTCCAAGCTGCTGTATCAGGTGGTAATCAAGTAGGATGTTGTGGTGGTCATTCAGAATCAATCGGCAGAGTTTGTGATGGTGTACCCCAAGTACTTAAAGCTGTTAGAGAAGAATTAAAAGCTGGTGCTGATTGTAAGTTTGAAACGAGTTCTTGTTTGAATCATAGGCAATCACAGCTAATTTATTATGATGAAATTTTATTTCCAGTCATTAAAATCATGATGGGTGGTGGTGTTTCAAGTGAAGCAGATCCAATTGATATGATTCAATTCACTGATGAAGAAGTTCAAGCTATTACAAAATCATGTGATCACATGGGTAACAAAATTTGTAAGTTATATTAGATTTCTTGTTTCCCCTTTTTCTTCCATGATCCAAAGGGAAGTGATACTAATATTCTTGGTTAATGACGGTAGCTACTGCACACGCATATACACCAGGAGCAATCCGACATGCAATCAAAAATGGAGTTAAAGCAATTGAACATGGAAATTTCTTAGATGTACCTACAGCAAAATTAATGGCTGAAAATGGTACATTTTTAACCCCAACTTTAGCATGTTATGGTATAATGGCAAGAAAACCATTTGAAGATTTTTTATCTGAAGTTGGTAGACCTAAAAATTTAGAAGTTATGGAAAAAGGTTTAGAAGCTTTAAAAATCGCTGAAGAAGCTGGTATAACAGTTTGTTATGGTTCAGATTTATTAGTTTCAATGCATGCTTTACAAACTGAAGAATTCACTGTAAGATCTCAAGTTTTAGATTCTCCTACTATCTTAAGACAAGCTACTACCAATGCAGGTAAGTTTTTAAAATTCATATCTATCGGATTTGAAGATATTATACATTGAAAAAACTCAACTAAAAATATCATTTTTTCCACGATATAGCCAAATTACTTAAACATGAAGGTAAATTAGGTGTAATCGCTCCAGGTGCTTATGGTGATATCATCATCCTCAAATCTAACCCATTGGAAGATATCACTGTAAGTTGACATTTGCGAACGCTTTGTGAATTCATTCATTCACCTTGCTGACTTTCCCTTGTTCAATTTATAGGTACTTGATCGACCAGAAGATAACCTTCTTGCAGTTATCAAAGAAGGTAGAACTTCTATGACCAAGATCGAAGGTCTTTAATAATAATATGGATGGAATATATTGTAAAATAAATAGATAGATAAAATGGGATTTTCGTTACATTCTTGTATACTTTCATATATACCAATTCACATGCATATACTCAAATAAGCTATAAATAAGACTGCTTTTACTTGATGGACAATATATTTCTGTCAGAATTCACAGATTGCAACATGATATCGTTCGGTGTCGTGCACAAATTGTCGAGTCAATAGGGCATTTTACCAGAGTGCAAGTTAATGCATTTTCCAAAGCATAAATTTATAAACAATAAATCTCGATTATCTGAGTATATGAGAAGAAGATATATATTATGTATATCAAAAGATGGTTATCTTCAGTAGATGAATTTGTATATATAAATATATATACAAGGTATTTTATGTCAATTTCAATTTGGAAAAAATATGTCTAAAAAAGAGAAAAATGGGAAATATAGATAATGTATTTTATAAAATGATTGAATGGTTGTGATTCTAGATGTGGATCTATCCATTAAACACGTTATTTGTAGTATCTGTCTTTCTTGATTACTGTAAAGGCAATAACCCCAACTTATTTACCAAAACCTCCAGCACGCATAAATCTACTTAAAACTTGTTGTGAATCTCTTTTTCTGGTTTCAGGATCTGTATTTGGATCCCAAACTCTACTTGATTTACCATTATTATTACTATTATTATTACTGTTGCTTACATTCTTGAAGTCAAATCCGTATTCAGGTAAAGGCTGTAAGATTGGATTTTGATTTTGCTGTGTTGGAGGTGATAATGGTTTAGGTGTGGTATCTGATGAAATTGATGTTGTTGATGATGAAGACGAATAAGAAGATTGTTGTTGTTGCTGTTGTTGTGATGTAGATGATCTTTTACCAGATCCAGATGATTTAAGATGAACTTGTGAAGGATGGGGTGGTTGAGAAGATAGATTAAAAGTTCTGACTACAGGTGAAGGTCCTGGACCACCGGGTACAACTTGTACTTTTGCGTCTACGGTATTTGGAGTTTCAGTCTGAGTGAATGAATCTCTATAATTTGTGTGATTTGGATAATTTGCTGCTAATGATGGATCGTCGAATTGACCTGAAGTAGAATGTGAAACTAATGGTGATTCTTCTTCTTCTTGTTCGTCGTCTGATTCATCGCCTTCATCGTCACCATCACCGCTTGTATCAGTTAATGAACCTGATCCATGTCCATGTTGTATTCTAAAATCAATTGATCCCATTTTATTGGCTTTTGGCGTACCAGGTATAGATTGTAATCCACCATGGTTATTAACAAAAGATTTACCATCTTTTGACATTCCCATTCCAGACATTCTTCTAACATATTTATCAATTTGTGGTATACTATCCCATGCATTTGTATATGATGCCATTGCTTCAGCCATTGATCTAGGTTGCGATTGAGCAGGTGGTGATTGACCAGCAGGAGGTGAACGATAATCTGGTGTAGGCTCCCTAACTAAAATAGCTGGTCTTTGGGGATGTGATTGCTGTTGTTCAGGTGGTGGTGTATCTCCTTTTGGGAAAACTCTACCAGGAGTAGGTCTGCTTTTACCTTTTTGCTCCCAGGGGAAAACAGCGTGAACACTGGATCTGTCCGGTACTGATCCAGTAAATTGTTTGTACCAGTCATCTTTTCTTACATTATCTGGCAATGTAGGATATAGAGGTTCAACCTGAGGTTTTTGAGCAGAATAGTAAGACGATTGGTTTCTTGTAGGTTGCTCCCAAGCATTATGATAAATTGTATCCATACGAATCGACATTTCGGGTTTACCATGAGATGGAGGAGCAAAATGAACTGCATCCCATACAGCGGGTTGACTTACTTGCTGTTGCATTGTTTGAGGTGGAGGAGCGGCTTGTAAAGGTGGCGAAGAGAGAGCTGTAGGATCTTCTGGAGGCGGCGAAGGCGGTAAAGTGATACTTGCGGGTTTAGGTTGAGGTTTTGGCATTAACAAGTCCACTCGACCCTCAAGAGGTAAACTAGTATATTGTCCAGTTTTAAATGATAATACACCATGAGCGGAAGCAGCTTTTAATTCATCTAAATTCAATCTATCAGCTGGTTGATGGGGTGCTCCTGTGACCGCAGCGGATTGGTTCCATGCAGCGATGGTCTCTGGGACAGCGAATCGTCTTGACATATCTGGATCATGAGCAGCTGAAGGTCGGACATGGGTGTCGTAGACGTGGTACCACCGGTCAAGAAGAGCGGGATCTATACAAGGGCGGTAAGCAAACGATAAATGACTAAAGTTAACGATGATAGACTTACAATCGTATGATGGCTCTTTGCCCTTGACATTGGATACACCAGCGGGACGACCATGAAGATTTGACCAAGGTTTGTTAGATCCAATGAAGTGGACATTACTGATTTTATGGCCATATCGTTTATAAGCAGGTGCCCATGTATATGCTGCTGATGGGGTGACATTGTAACTGTAGAGAATAACGTCATCTTCTACTACTCAGGTCGAATTTGATGATTTCAATCAGCAATAAATTCCTGTTCACTTACGTGAAAGGTAATCTATTCCATTGACCACCCCCACCTTCTTCACTAAACCATTCATTTAATAAACCTTGATCTGCACCATCGAAAGAACCATTACCTTTCTCATTTTCTTTATATATACCATCATCGCCTTCACCAGATTTTAATAAATTCTTTAAACCAATCCAATCAGATTCTCTCGGTCTAATTACCATTACACCAGAATTGAAACAATCTGGCCATCCTGTATCTGAACATGCTGAAAATACATGTGGATTAGTTGTTGTAAATAAATGTGATAATGGTCTTATTGGTAATACATCAGCATCTAAATAAATTAATGTTGAAAAAAATGGTTGTAATCTGAATAAATGTAATTTTGTTAAAGCAAAATTAAGATCAGGTCGACCTGTAATAATACATAATATCAATTATTAGCATAATAGTTCCAATGTTGAGCACATATATCACAGAATGCTCAATGAGTGATTACGCGAATTGCTACTATTTTCAAAAAGGACAATAACTCACCCATCAAATGTAATCCTTGTTGACCCGCTTTCCCACTTCCAATAGGTTCAACACCGATGACTAAGTCGAACCCAGCTTTTCTCAACTCTCCAATAGTCTTAGCATCGACGGTTTCAGGTGTAACAAGACATACAATCTTGAAATTTCTCGGTGCTGGATGAAGATCAAGTAAAGAGTGTAAAAGTACAAGAGCACCAGGAAGGTAAGAAGGGGTTGTGAGTAGTGTCACAAAGGCATTTGGTAATGATGCCATGCTGATTTTGATGATATGCCTCTATGTCGGTGTTACCAATATAATAGCTAATATAATAATATTTCTGATTTTGATAGTTCAATATTATTGACGATGTTGTTGTTATCGTCGTCGTTTTTTTGATGTTTACGATAGGGTATGTTGAACAAGAAGGACCATGCAGGTTTACGATGACGATGTAAATTATCTAATTATCTGTGCGTAAGAATCAGATGTTTCAATCAATAAAAATAGTCCTTTCAACGTTATTTTTTTTTTGGTGTGAATCAGGATATACAGGATAATGATGATGTCTTCAATCCTGATTTTGATGTTGATTCTAAAGAAGCAAATGAAGTGGGTGAAGAAGTCAAGTTATTGATGATGATGATGTGGAGATTATAAAAAAAAAAGAGGAGAGGGAGGAAGTATAAGGGGAAGAAAAAAATGTGAAACAACCTTCGTCATAAGATCCACTCTTCCTCCACTGTTGTAAAAACCTACATTAAGATAATGTGATTCAGATAAAGCAAAAGATTCGGTCACTTACATGATGATCCGACGTTACAGTACGTGCAAGGAAAAATCCAAAAACTCGATGTTATTGGTAAAATACCTATAATATAGCTTGACAAGGTGTTTAGGTGACTGAGCCTGCTAACAAGATCGAATCTTTGCGATGGAATGATGAAATTCCGATAGATGGATAATCCAAATAAGCCAACGATCGATCCAGAAGGTATTTGGTTAAATTATCAACAAAGTTCAATAAATATACTAGAAAGGTTATTGGAGTGATAATGTAGGTCGCAAATTTCACCAATAACAAAAACAATAACAATCTATCATGAGCTATGGAAAAACCGTCTTTCTCAAGTGTCACCACTGGTGATGGTAAACTACCGTCGGCGAACCCGGAGCAAAAATCATTGATTAATGGGGAGCCAACAGGCACCACACCATTAGGGGTTGCATCTTCTGTTTGCCTGTAGTGATCCTGCTTCTGTGTATTCGTACTAGTACATGTTCCTCCTCCTTCATCAGTCCGTCAACAAATGCAGAGCTCAGTGTATTTATGTAAGAGTACTGTATACAATTATGCAATAAAATCCCAAGGAGCTCCAACCAAAATGCAACATACGGAATGTTGTATGGGAATTCAGCTTGTGTACTAGTACTTACCCTTATCTTGAGTTTTACCCTGGAATATAAAGGATAAAGAACATAGAGCTGCAGTCGTTGATACACTACTTGGAGGCTTTCTGTTGTATCCACCTCACACAGTACATAAGATATTGGATGTTTTGCCTGGTTACAGATATAAGAAGGATACTCTGTTTGTACATCCTCGAGAGAGCATTGCAATACAATATCTACACATATTTGACTATATACCTACAGTACATATTCGGCGAAAAAGTACCAACCCCCAAATTCCAGAAATCATGAGAGAAATTTCGCCAAATTACCCTGAGATCAAGTTCCGAGATTAAGTGCTCCTGATACTACCTGATTGGGGATCATGTTTAACCAATCACTGGAGATCCTCCATCTTTTGTTTATACGAGCGGGGCCAACATGTATCAAATCTTCAGCTAGACATATAATCGATTAATAACATTCAAATCATGAATACATCCTATCTTGATATCATCAATGATACGATGAGATCATTCAAGTCCAAGATACGCTTAAATTGTATATATTTGAATAGATGAACCGCTCCACCATTGAGATAATGATGATGATCGATAACGCGACTTGATGATTTTGTTGCCGATCAAAAGGGGAGTCGACAAAAAATAGTAAGAGCAGAACACCATATGCATGAATTATTAACACGTATATAAAAGGATATTTGTTTGGTGTTTTTGAGCATCTCAATTCATTAACAAAAGACAAGACTATATGCTACATCTTATCTTTCAGGTTTTATGTGTATTTTTCTTCTTCCCTTCCATTTTCCGTAATACAAAACGTTAATTTCTATCTTAAGCAGGTTGACCAACTACACTAGCTTGACTTGCTCTTCTTCTAATACTGGCTTTTGAACTTGTTCTACTTAAACTCATAGACTTCTTTCTTGGTCCAGCAGGTCCGGCAGGTGGTAAGCCAGAAAGACGAGTTACTATACAAGCGATTATATCAGCTATGTGATCTCTAAGTTGAAGAGGTGTTTCGAAAGGAAACTCACATTCGTTTACAAAAGTTGTACCCCATGCTTCAGCAGTGTATTTACTGACGTACTATAGATTGAATACGATCAGCATCAACATACTATTGTACCGGGCATTTAAGTAAGATTTTGAACACAACTCACGTTGAACAATTTCTCCCAATTTGATTTCCTTTGTTCAGGACCCATTTCTAATGCGGCATGAATAGCATCGGCGGTAGATTGTACATCCCCTGAATGAATTATAATTGGTTAGCTAAAGCGAACGTTTCATACAACATTCAACAACTGCACTTACAAGGGTTGATGAGAATACTACCGTTCAATGATTGAGCAGCACCAGCAAACTCAGAGAGAACCATTGAACCGTGTCGTTTGGATTGAGAAGAGATATATTCGTAAGCGACCTGTAGCAAGAACAATTGAACGTCAGTCACGTCTCTGTATTATATTCGAGCGACACCTAACTTACCAAGTTCATACCATCTCTTGTGGAGGTAACTAAACAAGCATCGGCCAAAGCGTACATTGCTGTTAATTCTTCGAAAGGGACAGATTTATGCAAGAAATGAATTGGCATGAATTCCACGGTTCCGAATCTACCGTTAATTCTTCCTACTAATTCATTAACACATGCTCTAAGATTTTGGTATTCTTCTACATCTTGTCTAGATGGAATAGCCAATTGTACCAATACAACCTAAAACAATTCCTCATCGTTAGCTTATTGGCTTAAGAGGCAAAAAAAAGGTAAAACTCACTTTACCAATCCATTCAGGATGTTGAGTTAAGAAGACTTCCAGAGCGTGTAATTTTTGTGGAATACCTTTAATGTAATCTAATCGATCTACACCAATGATAACTTTACAACCTTGGAATCTAGTTTCAAGAGCTTTTAATCTGTTTTGAACTTTTTCTTGTTGTAAACCTTCGACAAATTGCATTGGTTCTATACCAATTGGATATGTACCAACTTGTGCATATCTACCTTCAAATTCGATACCGTTAGGTTGGGTTTGTAATCCTAAAATTCTTGTACATGATGATAAGAAGTGTCGAGCGTAATCATATGTGTGGAATCTGTGTTGTATAGTCAGCTTTTATACCAGTTAATTCATTGTAAAGCTGACCTACCCAATCAAATCACATTGGAGTACACCAAGTAAAATTTCTCTTCGTACTGGGAGAACTCTACAATACGTTATCAGCTAACCTTCTTCTTCAAACGAGAAAATCAGAATAGACTGAACCGAACTTACCGATAAATTTCACTTGAAGGGAAAGGAGTATGTAAGAAGAAACCGATTCTGATACCATCTTTACCTTTTTCTTTGGCTACCATTTCTTGTTTTTGGAAAGTTGATAAACCTCTTGGGAAATGAGGTCTTCTATTTTGTGGTGGTGGAGTTTTTGTTTTAATTTCTAATGGTTCACCTTCTTCTTCAACATCATCTAACATTTCTACACCTTCATCTTGACCATCTTCACCAGGTGCTGAAGCAACACCAGGTTGCATACCTAAAACATCTTTTACAACTTCATCATCTACACCTTCTTTAACTCTTCCTAATTCTTTTCTAACCATTTCACCTTGTGCAGATTCACCTGAAATCATTGAACGTAATAACATTGGTAATAACATTAAATGATAATCTTGTACCCAAACCATATCACCAGATTGACAAAAATTAGAAACAACTTCAGCAAATCTCATATTAGCTTCTCTGTAAGCTAACCAATGAGCAGCATCAAAATTCATTTCTCCAGGGTGATAGTGGAACAATGGCCAGAGGATGGAGTTGGAGAAACCTGAGGACGGCCTTCATTAGCTCGTCACCCCTTCTTTTTGGTCATGTATATGTCAAATAGCAGTAAGCTGTCAGTCAAACTCACCATTGTAATGTCTATCAGCTACTTCGTCAGAAAGATAAACTGGATAACAGTTATATTCCTCTAATAATCTTCTGTTCACGGTTTCTCTGTCTGCCATTGGAATCTATGACATAGCAAGATATACAATCAGTAATAGCTTCCACTGGTTGAACACCGTGTAAGAGTTACTTACATCTTTACCTGGCCAACCAATCCAAGTGAAACTCATTGTCTTCTTACAACCACTTAAAGCGGATACCAAACCACCTGAAGACATCTAAAAGTGTAGTATATTGTCTTTGTCAGCCAACTTCTTACGATGAACAGCAAGAACGCTAAGAAACAACTTACTTTGAAGTGGTATTCACCGTTAGCATCTTTACTGATTGTTACAGGTAATCTATTAGAAACGACAATTAAACGTTGTTCTTTCTTTTCACCTGATTCGGGAAATTCAGTTTGAGGTTTAGGTTGATTAGGCATTGTTGATGAAAATGTTGCTTGAGTAGGTGAAGAAGTATGATTTGATGTATATGGTGATCCTGGTACAGCGGAAGGTGGGGACATTTTTTGGGTCTATTGAAACTCTTTTATATTTATTCGCTACAAGGTTGATGAGAAAGAAAAAAGGTTCTTTTTGATATGGATAGCCTCCTTTGTGTATGAATTCCGCTCTATGTAATGGTATTCAAGAAGAAAAGAAGATCAAAGGTATCTTGTTCTCTTTTAGTCGTTATTTCGTATAACCTACAAGTTGTGTATTTGATAAATTGAGAAAGGAGAAGCAAAGAATTTTGAAACGTTTTGGTTGTTCTGAATTGTTTGAGCTAAAACCACAAGTAAACATTTTAACTGGAATTCTCACCAATACAGGTCACTGGAAAAATCTCAACCCATCCCATCCCATACTCTGACGTCAAGCTTTTACCTTTTACCTTTTCCTTTTCCTTCGTGTTTTCCCCTTATACAACGCGCATTTCAACATTAAAACCCCTGAATTCCCATTCCATACTCTACGCTCAAACCCGTTTACTTTGCCATGTTCCGTCATTGGCTATGCATATAGTGCCTTTTTGTCACTCTGCCCTTCTGATGGTGTCGCTCATGAACAGAAGAATGCATACACAGAAGCTAGCTGCAGTAGCGAATATAGGAGAAGAAGCATTCTCTGTCAAAAACACTTGAAAGAGCCAAGTGCCGAGCCGAACGGATTTGAGCGGAAATACTTTCCTCTGTCCGGCCCGACCATAAATACGTTTTGTGTGATTTGGATGGATAGTTATACTTGAGGAGCTTCTAAAGTCTCGTTTGCCTCACTATTTGACACACCCTGTCGACTGCATCTGGCACGTCCTCTTGCTGAAGCTTGACACTCATACCTATCATTGACGTTCAAATGTCATGAAGAAATTTCTCGAAATCTAGAAAGTATTTATGTTTCTTTTTCTCAACGTATCAAGCTGTGTGCCCTTGCACTACCCTAATAAGGCACTTGGTTCAACGTATTTTGGTACGTCATTCTGGACGATCCATTTTCACGTTATTAGTTCCAGACTCTCCTTCTTTGTTTTCTTTGTATAGGTTACCCTATTTGCAGCAATGAGCACTCATACTGAAGAGTAATAACTTTCTCACGGCTGCATGTTTTGTTTTCAACGTTGTTCGACTAGATTCCCTCCACTGTTGTCTAGGCACGTTGTAGTGGAGGCAATCTTTGAAATGGTTGAATGGTGGAGGGGTGGAGGCTATAGAAGTGTGGAGGCTAAAATTGGAGGTTTTGAAGGTTCTTTCTAAGAATGTTACGATCAACATGCATGTATAATGCCTCAGCAAGACGCTTAAAGACCACGAGAATACTTGTTGGACAAGCTTATATACATTATACACCTACAAGGAATTTTAAGGGATCTTGATCCCTTTTTTGAAAGGCTCACTAAGACGTTACAATCATTTCTTTTGATAAGGTTTTAGGCGGATATGAATTGAGATGAGGGGTTGATGTTGGCGTCGAAAGACCTGTTTCCCTTGAGGCGTTCCTTGTGGACTCGCTGCAGTGTCGATAAACTGTCTAAAATAGCATTCGGAAAATATGGTGCAAAGCAGAAAAAGATACGATAACATGTTCACAGAGTGATGATATAAGGTTAGCGGTCACGCGTGCACGTTCAGAGTTACATGCCTATGATGTTTATACTCTGATGACTGAGCTGTAACATCAAGAGTTCGTAATACATAGACATTCACACCTCTCCGCAAACTTTCAATCCCATCTTACAGACTATATCTCATTTAAGCAAGATAGCTCGCTCAAAAGAAGCTTGTTTTAATTGGATTTGCGTCATCGGAAGTAAACATTTTATATTCCGATTACATTTGTACGTAATTGTTTTCCTTGGCTAAAAGATAAGCTTACAAAAGTGGAGGAATATAATGTCTATTTTAACGAAAAGTGGATGGTGGAGGGAGGACGTATTTGGTTTCAAAGAAACGATGGTGTGGAGGAGTGAAAAGAATTCGTGTATAAATATCAGAGACTTCAACATCACAATTTGCGTTGTATCTTTCCCATCAATTATAATCTCAATCACAACACAACAATTCAAACGAACACTATCACAAACCACTTTATCGAAATTCCTAAACTTCAATCTTATCATATCAATATGCCTACCGTTCTTCTTACTGGTATTACAGGATTTGTAAGTGTTATCTCATCTTCTGACCTTATTTTTTCCTGGCTCATAGATCGCACTTTCCACAATCCTATACAATCTAAAATTAACTTTTTTGTTTATACGACCTCATGCTTATATTACCTTATAATTCTTTTTCAGCTCGCTGCTCACGTAGCAGAAAACTTTCTTCGACACGGATGGACAGTCAGAGGTACATTACGATCATCATCCAAAAAAGAAGATGTATTGAGAATACCTGAATATAAACAATATATCGATTCAGGTAAATTAGAATTATACGTTACAGGATCATTAGAAAATGGTGATTACTCAGAAGCTATAAAAGGTGTTGATGCAGTTGTACACACTGCTTCACCTGTTGAATTTGGTGGTGAAGAATTTAGAGAAACTCATTTAGCTCCCGCTCAAAAAGGTACAACAACTGTACTTGATGCTGCAGCAAAAGAGAAATCTGTAAAATCTGTCGTTGTTACTGGAACTTATGGTAAGTCATCTTATCTTACCCTCTAACTCCTTTCCCCCAAATTGCCTTAACACTTGAGGGCTAACATCTAAATTCTTCTCATATTCCAGGCTCAGTCGGCTACCATAAAGCACACCCACATACCCAAAAAGGTTTAGTTTTAACTGAAGATGATTGGAACCCTTACACACTTGAAGATATGGATAAGATCGTTGAGACTGGTGTCAACCCAAGTGATACTTTCGATAATGGATCACTTTTCTATATGGCTGGAAAGAAATATGCCGAACTTTCAGCTTGGGAAGCTCAAAAGGAAGCTAAGAAGAACGGTGCTGAATGGTCTTTGGCCGTTATGAATTGTGTCATGATCTTTGGTCCACCAAGTGAGTCTTCTTTCACTATGAGCAGCAGTTATATGACAAGATACTAATTTGTTATATCGTATCTCAGTACAACCTCTTTCATCACTCAGTAATGGTGGTATGTCAACCGAAATTCTGTATGCCCTTTCAAAAGGTAAAAATTCACCTGTATACCCCACTCTCTTCACATATTATGTTGATGTAAGTCTTCGTCACATGCATCCTATCCAGCAATCTTGAAATTGGGATTCAACTTGCTGATCATCGTAATCTAACTACTCATAGGTACGAGATGCTGCTGAAGCACATTATCAAGCCGTTATTAGACATGCTCAAGGTAGATTCATCACATCTGCAGGACGTAAGTTTTCGAACTTTACTGTATAAATTCACACAATCATTTTTCTTTGTTGGACCTTATCTTCTCTCTGAACCTCATTTCATCTCCGGTTCTTATGCTGGTATATGGCTGACTGAACTCCGTTTTTTTTTTCTCATAGCATGGGATTTCCAAGAGTTTGCTGATAGGGCCAGAGAACTTCTCCCTGAACAAGCTGAAAGATTCGCTGTCGGAACACCAGGTAAATACGCATATGTGGATCCTGGTACATATACCTTAAAGAACGATAAAATCAAGAATGAACTTGGTATTGAATGTGAGTCAACGCACCCTAACAGGTATACTCAGTAGTGTATGCAAGTACGATATGCTGATGCAGTATTCTTGATTATACAATAGTCCGACCCAAAGATGAAACTATCAAGGACCTTTATACTAAATTCTTCGAACTTGAAAAGCAAGGTTTGAATTAGAGATAGAAGTTGTAGACTATTTCGTTCACTTAGCCACCAAACAGAAAACATGTACAGGTATTGAAAGTTGTTTGTAAACCTGATATAATTACAACATCAATGTATCGAAAAGTTACTTAAATATTGAAAACGTTACCAGATTCTGATAAACAAACAACTACGAACTACGAACTACGCTTGTCATTTAACATCATCTTCATATTTCCTTCTTCAGAGTACACATCAAACCATTTATTTCGGTTTCTTCCTTTTCCATATCTTTTAACCTGTTCAGAAATCTCTCCAGTTCAATCAAAGTTTGTTCAATCTGATTTTTCTCATTAAAAGATAATTCTCGAATATTTGATTTCCTAGATTCCAAATATTTACATCTTGCTGAAATATCATCATAAAAATGTTTCCTAATATTAATCATTCTCGAAATATGATTTTCTAGTTGTACTAATTTACTTTTACATTCACCCTGAGTATAAGTAGTTGAATGCTGATTCATTAATTGCAAGTCATCTAATGTTTTTTGAAAATTTTCCATATTTTCAGTCAATGATTTAATCAAATCATCTTTCTTCTCTAAATTAACCTTTGATGTATTCTTTTCCAAATTTAACTTTTCTAAAAGCTCTTTGATCTTTTGTTTACCATTATTAATTTGACGATCTTTATCTTTATTCATTTTTTCTATTGAATCAATTCTACTATTCAAACTTTTCTTCAAATCCTTATTCTTTTCAATTAATTCTTCTTTCGAAGCAAGTTCAAGTCGTAAATTAGTGATTCTCTCATTTGCTTGACTGAGACGTTGTTTCAATGATGAGATCAATGTGTTTTCTGGAACTGGTGAAGGGCTTGTCTTTTTCTTCAAATTCGATTTTGATCTCAAATCTTTATTAGCGTTCTCCAAAGAACGTATTTTGGTTTTAAGTGAAGACTCATTTTCTTTCAAAGTGTCTATGTGAGAATGAGACTGTGTATCTTTCTCCACTTTTGTACAAGAGTCGCAAACTTGACCTCGCATAGCTAGTGCTTTCTCCAAATTAGCCAATTGCTTAGTCAATACAGATTTGACTATTTCACTGTTATGGAATTTCTCCATCCAACTATCTAAAGAATCATTGGCAGCTTTATTCAATTCCTCCAAATCATGTAAATCACTCTGGAGAGTACGCATTGCTTCTTTCAGGTTGTCAGATTCGGCTGTGGCGATAGCTATCTTCCCTTGACTAGTAGCGGTAGTAAGTTGATTTTGCGCTACCTGTTGTAATAGTTGAGATTCTAATTCGATTTTTTTCGATGCGAGATTTCGATTGTCATTCATATATTGTGTTTCAGATGCCTGAGCAAGATCCAATTTGATTCTAACATCATCACGTTCTTCAGTTACCGCTTTGAGGCGCTGTTCAAATAAATCAGATCTACTTTTATTCGATTCATCTTGGAGCTGTGAAATTTGTTGCTTCAGCTTGCGTATTTCAGATACAGAATGTTCAGAGAGTGTTTGATGAAGAGCTTCCAAAGCAACTTTTTCGGTTTTGACGCAATACAGTTCATCCTCTAACTGTCGCTGGACGATATCTTTCAACAGTAACTGGTTTTGGTGCGATGCCTGATTCTTCTTTAAATTAACCAATTCTATCTCCATCAAATTACCTTCTTCTAACAATGCAGCTTTTTCTTCAGACAAAAAGTCCTTATCTTTCAGTAAACGGTGGCTTTGATCTTTCCAATTACCAATCTCCTTTTCATGCTGAGCTTTTGCTTCTTTAAGATTTTTGTTGAGAAGAACGATTTTTTCCGCTCTTTGTTCCAAGACTATTTCAGCTTTCTTATATTTTTCCTTTGATACTGAAGACATCAATTCAAGTCTTCTTGTATTTACCCTTGAATCCTGCATTATGGTATTTGCAGCGGAAACCTGTCCTCTCAGATTGCTTATCAATTCTTTACTGATAAGATCAGCTTGTTGTAGACCTATTGCTTCCTTCTCGAAACCATCAAGGGCATTTTTGTCTCCTCTGATTAGGTATGATTTCAGAAAGTTGTTCCCGGAGAAACCAGCCGAATACAGGAGATTGGTAATTTGAGTAATCCGGAAGTCAAACAGATCTTGCTTTGACGGATTTTTATGAGGTTCAACCTCTTGTTTGGGTGTGGCCTCAGGCTTGTAGCTTCGGGCTGAAGAGAAGAAGTGGATTATTCGTCAGCTTTATTTGTGAAATTATTACGATATATTTCTTCATTGTATACACCTACCAAAATCCAAGCAGCTGGTGTCAGTACCGAAATTTCCTATATCAATTGCCATATCGTAAGAAGGACGGTCTACCGTCACTTCGAGCTTGACTGCTGAACTTGTGAAATTAGAAGAAGAAGCGACTGGGTCATCGTCAAAGAAGGATTCTGCATTGACTAAAGACAAGTATTAGCTGGGTGCAAGAGTATAGAAGAAGGAATCGAATGAACGCCGCTCGAACTTCGCACTAACCAGTTCGTCTCTTCCGAGGAGCAAAATCTTCCATTTGAGGTCTTGCTCCCACTATCTCTTGATCCTGTCCAGGCTTTTCTATATGATTTCTAGACCCATTATGAAGAGGTGGCGATCTATACCTGGAAAACTGGATGTCATTAACCGGAACGTCTTCGCACCTTCTAAACTTTCTAGGTCCTGTTGGGACTTCTTGAGGCCCCGGGCGTCTTGGAGAGGGAGAACGTCTTGAGGATGGTAAATCATGAGGTGTGGAACGCCAAGAGTCGATCGGACGGTTTGAGTAGGAATAAGGAGGTCGTGCGCGAAACCTTGACGGAGGACTTGGATGATACCGCTTTCTTCCTGAAGCAGGTGACATGCTTAGTCTAGCTGAAAGAGGGGTACTAAAGGCAACTCCACCTATCCAAATTGGTGATGTGAAAGCTGTAGCTATCGTGGTATAGAGACAGGGAAGAGACGTAGGCGCAAGCTGGACTTGAAGAATGAAGTGCGATTTGAGCTGAGGTAAGCTTTTTATCCATAAAAATTGAAAATGACAAGAGAAACAGGAAAATCAGTCAAAATACTGATTATATGCATCTATTATCTCGAGAATGAAAAGTTGTACTGAGATTATCGGCTAAAATCTCTTGTTTATGTCGAGAGGGAGAATTTTGATGATCATATTGTGTTTGTGTGTATATTTGATGTAGCAGAATACGCTAAATATGAAAGGACCTTCATTGCTCCCGCTTTCACGAATTTAGAGTTCACAAGTTCCGTATATTATTTTAGCACAATCATCTTCTATCGTATCAGAGTTGACTCAGCTTGACAGGACTGAGCGTGTAGGCCAGACCAACGTAGAACAACTGCACTATATAGTACCAATTGTGGTTTACCTTGATTTTGAATGTGGCAGATTTGGCTACTTAAGTGAAAATCTCAATAAATAACCGGCCGGTATCAAAGACAGCAGCTACTGTAGCTTATGATATTCCTTTGACTACAATTAAGGTTTACTAGACTAGGATAATTGATAAGCTGATGATCAAACTTTAGACCATCAACATAGAAATAAACAAAGATAAAAACATCTAATCTGGGGTTTTGCGCCTTCCGATCAAATCTATTTATTCGGCCTTTCACAGCATTACTGTTGTATATTGAACTTTAATTTTGATTTTGATGGTGAGTGGATTTCATGTTACCATCAGATTTCACAAACGAAGTAAACAACAGGCTTCATTTAAAATGTCAGTCATTACCTCTCTTTGGTAATATATGTAGATGCCCCTTACTCATGTCTTCGTGTTGAATCCGATTTTCGATATTTAGATTGAATTTGAATCACCATAAATCAAGCCTGGAACATGGAATTAGATCCCGATGATATTCATCAGAACTCACTTATATATGGTGATTACCATGAACTTGGTATAGAGCCTGAAGAGGGAGAAATGCTATACGATGTACCAGCCGATTCACCGTTTCATATAGCTATTAATCACCCTTCTAGCATCACCCAAGAAATCGTCTTAACTCCTCAACAAATCCCTAATACCAAAAAGAGATTGAGAGATGAAGATGATGAGAGTGATTATACGGAGAAAGTGTACAAGGAGAAAAAGTTGAAATTAGACGAGACAACTCATGTAAATTTCTCGTTCACGTCAGGTCGAGTGTGAATATGGAGTAGCAAGCTAATTCTCTCTTTCATCAAATCAATACATAGATTGACATTCACCTTGAGTCGAAAATACCTTCGATACCTTCCAGCACTGTCACTAACTCTGATTCATTACCGGAGAAATCACTTCTAAATTCAGCAGATCTACTTGTCAATGTCGACACTCGTGTTGGAAACGGTTCTCAAGATTCACAGGACAGATCGCAAAATACAGATTTACAAGATCGGGTTATCAATATTGTCCCTCTCAGCAGTATCAATGCTCCCGATCAAAGGCCAATCCGTCCATGTCCCAAAGATAGAAACAAGCAAAATGGGACAAACAGCGATTTCGTACCTGTAATACCCGATGACAACAGCTCACCACAACCACCGACTCATACACTCCGAATGGACCAGATCAATCGATCAGTTTCGGACAATACCGCCAAAAAGTCGGAAAAGATATGGGATCATTCCCTCTACCATGACAAGTATCCCAGCTCATACCAGAATCATGTCGATTCTTTCGGCCACCTCAAATATTCGGGTGGACCGACTGCCTTGCCACAATCTACTAATTCTGGTTCTGAAGTATCTAGAGCTCCATCCAAGACTCACCGCTCAATTTCCAAGCCCAATGCTAGAAAGGCTACACCAACAGCTCCAAAGCAAAGATCAACCTCTGAAGCGGTCCCACTCGCCGATCGCATTTCACAAGATGGATTAACAATTTCGCAACACCGAAACCCCAACAAAATACCTCTTTCACAAAATCGTTCAAGCTCGTTCAACTCGGTTTCACCCACAACTAACTCATACATGAATGTGAATTTACAAGAGGAAATACAAAAACTTGAAAGAAAAGTTCAATCCCTTGAGGCTAAGCTTGCCAATTCACAAGCTGAATTGAAGAAATCTCAAATCCAGATCGATTATGTTGAAAGAGCAGAAGTTATGGTAAAGATCCTACAACAAGAGAATACTCAATTAAAGGAGAAAGTTTCACACCTCGAAAGTAAGGACCAGCTTGTAGAGGAGGGCTGGTAGATGCCATTGTAAGAAGAAAGCTCCACCTCAATTTGACGGAATTAGTTGCTGGTATATCGTAATGACATATCACATTTCAGGAAGTATATGTCATGCATATAGCATGTAAAGTCCTGCATGTCAAGACACCAAGCAACCTCTCTTGTTGAGCAAGGATGTCCTTTCAAACAGTGAACTAAAAATTCCGAAACGAGGTCCAAGCTGTTATTCAGAGTACCCTGATTCGATATGGTTGTTGAAACATAAAATCTCCTAACCATCATTCTAACCCTTGTCTTTCGCTTTGATCCTTTTGAAGGAAAATTTTCAATAGAGTTTTAGGTATACAATTTGAAACACCCAAGATACTGATGCATTGATGAAATAGATGAAAAGAAGATTTTCGTCGTCAAGAAAGAGCTGTTTAATCGAAAAAAGCGATACAATTTTTGATCGGTTTACTTGTATATTCATTCGAGTGAAAATGGATATTTCAACCTTATGACTGATCTTTCGAAAAGAGAATCATGAAATACGATCCTAAATACCCTCATCACGGTTTCCATGTAAACAATCATCATAGTAACACATATATAACCGGTTATCTTACCATTGATCAAATGAACAATATGAACAATCAACCAAGTAATACCAACAGAGATGTGGTGAATGTTGGAGCTAAGAGAAGAAGAATTGGTTCTATGGATATGTCAAATTCTGTAAGCAGATTTCAAGAATACGACAAACTAAGTTGTCGCTTATATCAATGAATACTGGATAACCCCATTTATCCTTATACACTTTTATCAGACACCCCTCACAAGAGCCAGATCTCAAACACTTGAAAACATGAAGAACAACACACCACAGCGATGTCAATCTACTCCACCAATAAACATCACACCTAATCGGATGATAACAAGATCAATTTCTGCAAAATTCGGTATATCGCCTTCAGGAAGTATAGCAAGTTTGTTAAATACTCCCGATAGAAATAGTAGATCACAAACTGCTTCACCATTTGGATCATCAGTAGTCTCAAGAGCATTACCTTTAAGGAATGATTCAACTTCATCTGTTTCTGTTTTGTCTCTAGATTCCTCTTTTCCATCAAGCTCACAACCGGGTCCTAATAGCAATTGCAACGGAAGTGGGAACATGTCGTATTCTGGATATCGACCCCATACACCTATCACAAGTACACCTTGTTGTTCCGTATCAAGCGTCCCTGATAATGCACAAAATCACAATCAAGATCAAAATCACATCCAAATTCAAGCTGAGAAAGATAAACGATATATAGAAGTAAGTGATAGATTAAAATTGAGTGAACAGAGACTCATTCAAGCTCAGCAACTTTTACGTCAATATCATACACAAAATTCAAGTTTAACTACTTCTTGTAGGAATTTAGAAAGTAGAGTCATAAATGCTGAAAATTTATTAGATACAAAATCCAATGAATTAGATTCATCAAGAATTCAAATACAACAAATGAATTTTCAACTTGCACAATTACATACTGAAAAAGATATTATCAACAAGCATAATATAAAAATTCAAAATGAATTAAATGGATACAAATCAAAATTATCAGAAACAATTTCGAGATTTAATATTGAATACAATAAATTTGAACAGAATAGAAAACAATCAAACCAAAGGATTGATCAATTAGCTTCAGATTCAGTAATCAAAGATAAAATGATTGAAGATGGCGCTAAAGAATCATTCAGAAAAGATCGAGTGATCGAGCAAAAGGATGAATGCTTGTCTGAACAATCTGAGCTATTGACAAAAGGAGTACAAGAGATTGGTGAGAAAGATGAAATGATTAGAAGATTGAATGTGAAGATGAATGAAAAGGATGAAATTCTAAAACAATTAGGTATGGATCTGAAAGAAAAAAATCAATTTTTGAATGATCAGCAGAAGAATCAAGCAACGAATATTGATTGTATAATCAAACAAAATCTTGAATTCGGCGAGAAGATGAAGGATTTAACGGATACCAACGAACATTTAAAGAAAAATGTGATGTTATCTGATAAAACGAAAGAATCATTACAAAAAGTTAATGTAATTCATGAAAAACTTATAAAAGATTTAAAAGATGAAGTGAAAAGAGACAGGAATCAACAAGATGAAATTAGAAGAATAGGTTGGGAACAATTGAATCAATCGAAAAAGGAATATAATATTCTAAAAGATAAATACAATTCATCAGAAGCTGAAAATAGAAATATCCTATCGAAATTTAATCAGGTAAATGATGATTTGATCAGAGTAAAAAGGGAATATGAGAAAGATAAGTCAACTTGGTCAAAAGAACAATATTCAAAATTACAATGTAGAGAAACGATAAATGAATTAAAAAATGAGATGAATAAACTTCAAAATAATAATTTGAGTATCTCTGAAGAAAAGAATAGATTAACTAGAGAAACAAATCAAAAAAACAGAAAGATAGAAGAACTTACCCAAAATATTATCAGTATCAAGGGCAAGACAGATCAACTACAAGATACCTTGCTGGAGCAAGAACCAAAAATCAAATCGATGGAAGAGGACAATCTCCGATATAAAGAGGAAAACTCTCGATTACTTACACAAGGAATTTTATCGCAAAATACAATTACTGAATTACAGAGTACCAATAGCATTTCAGCAGCCAGAATTCGTGAATTGCAAGAAATCAATCAACCATTCGAACAGGAAGCAATTCAGTTAATTAATGGAATAGACAAATTGACGAATAATCTTTTCAACGATGATCAAGGTGGTAAAACAGATAAAAAAAGAAGAAATTTAAGAAATCGTAAATTAACTAAGATTCGAAAACAATTGAATAATTCAAAAGATGAATTAGATAAATCAAGACTGATAATCGGTAACCTAAATTCTAAGTTAAAAGACTGCAATGAAAAATTGTTATCGAAAAAGGATTCACTTAGTCAGAAAAATAGGACTTTATCAAAAGAGAATCAAGACCACAAGCAGAATATTAGAAAGCTAATCAAATTTGTGGATAGGATGAAATTTGCTAAATCCAAATATCAGTATACGGATCGAGCTAATGGTTTTCTGTCATATAAATCAGAAACAAAATCAATAATTAGCCTTTTATCTGATGCCTTAAATCAGTCAGCTGGAAGTAATGATGAGGCAAAGAAAGCCATCAGAAGGTTAAAACGATTAAAAATCGGATATAAACTGGATTGGTTAGATTATTGGGTTAAATTGCTGAATTTTTCCTTGACTGATCTCGGAAATATAGCAGCGAAATAGTTATAACTCAATCAGTGTAATCGGTTTTGCCATTGGAAGTACTTGTAGTTTGATGTTAGTGTACTCTATAGGTGTTCATGATGTTGTATTGAACCTCTTCTTAACAATAACCTCATTTCCCAAGAATTTGCATATTTATTCGAATTATTAATGAAACAACCAATTTAGCCTATTTCCATCTAGATGTATAATCTATCCAATCCTGACACTGTACATCTTGCATTTTCTGTTGAGGAATCGCTTAAAGGATCTTACTAGCTACATCCTTGATAGCTTGACCAAATCCACCTGTAGATCCGAAACCTCCTGCTCCTCGTGTAGTCTCGTCAAGATCCTATGTCGAGTACCGGGAAATCAATATAAATGCTCTGGAACCCATCATGTTCCTGAACTCACCTCCACTTCGGCAATATCAGCCAATACAATCTTCTCCAAAATCAATTGAGCAACTCTATCACCTTTCTTTACTGTTGACAACAGAGAAATTCACGTCAGCTTGGTTGCATTTGGCGCATGAGATAGCTGAAACTTACCAGTAAAATCGTCATCTGAAAGGTTGAAAAGCAAGACCATCACAGGACCTCGGTAATCAGCATCAATGACACCTGCTCCGGTATCGATAGAGTGTTTGCTTGCTATATGTTTGGGTTCAGTCAGTAAATGTATATGTTACAGTTGCTGTTCACAGAGGATTGTAAACTTACCGAGACCACTTCGAGGAGCAACTCTTCCATAAGTGCCCTCAGGGACAGCGATACTTATTTGTAAGTCAATCAAGGCTTTTCCACGTGCAGGAATGACTTTCTCTTCGGCTGAGTAAAGATCGTAACCGGCTGAAAGAGGTGAACCTCGAGTAGGAAGTGTAGCAGAAGAAGAGAGACGTTTTATCAGGAGAGTATTCGTTGGCTGATAAAGGAACCAAGTAAGTATATTGGATGGACAAAAGAAGCTAGCAGAACTACTTACTGCAGTAGCGACACCGGAGCCATTCTCCTTCTTCTCATCCTTCACACTCAATGCAGCAAAACTCTCTTGGACAGCTTTTACAGGTTCAGGTTTCTTTTCCTCCACCTTTTCATCATCACTATCCGGTTGTTCGATCTCCAAACCTTTGGCAGTGACTTCTGGAACGGAATCAATCTCTTTGGCGGTACTAGCAGGTGTAGGAGCTGGAGCGGTCTTTGCTTCCTCTTTCACAGGTTCAGGAGCGGGCGGTGTAGGGGTAGAGGATGCAGCAGGAGTAGGGCTGGAAGCAATTGGAGCTGGAGCGGCAGCTGGTGTGGGTGCGGGTGCTGATTTGACCGGCTCAGGAATAGGAGCGGTGTTGGTACTGGTAGCTCGGGTTTCAAGGTCAACAACTTTGGGTCGAGCAGATTTGCCGTCAAAGTAATCAGCAGCAGTTTGAGCAGATTCGATTGAATTGGCAGGTGGGAAAATACTACAGAGCATGACATGTCAGCTGATCAGCAGAACACAACTTCTTTGAAAAACTGAGCTTACTCGGCTTGGAAAGATTCGGCTTTTCTAGGTACAATGAAACTCAAAGGTTCCACACAACCACCAGCAAGTTTGTATGCACGAGCAATCTCGTTCTCCTTGACATCGAGAGCTCGTCGAGGAAGGAAAGTCATACCACGTTCTACGGGGAGCGGTCAGCTAAAACCCCAAGCCTGGGGTGTAATTAACAGCTTACGAGGATCTGAAGTCTTGTATTCATTCAAGA